>NC_066874.1:10764681-10947181 GCF_022985175.1 Labeo rohita | reverse complement strand
GATGCTATTGTTTACGTTAGCCGCATGTAGCCGCGTTTAGCCGCTAAACTTCCTAACTATAAGGAAAGGCGATCGCAAAGATTCATAAAAAAACCCTTATACTCACTTCTGCTGTAAGTGAAGCTGGATCATGAATGATTTGCGTGAACATAGATGGATATATGTAGATCGGGAGGCGCATTCCATTCACAAACAAACATAATCTACTGCATCTTTGGCGGCTCAGATGTCGGGAGTAAATGACGACCACTATGTTCATTATTACGTCCAGCAACACCTCAGTTGCTCAGTCGGAGATATTCTTGTCTAACTTACATCCCTGCTCCAGCATCGAACGAAGAGGGCGGACTGTGACAGCTGATTCGAGGTAAATTCCTCATGTCAATCAACTATCATGGGTGCGGCCTCTGTCGGTGTGATCTGAGAATGGCTCGATTTGAAAAAGGGGATATTATTTTTACAGATTAATTAAAAACCGCTGCATGGATTTTTATATCTTTATAGGGTAGATTTGTACATACACTGCCAACACACATTAATGTTCAAACAACATGTAAAAGTGAACTTAGCATCTGATGACCCCTTTAAAATAGCTGTTTTTTTTTATTATATTTTAAAATGTAATTTATTCCTGTGATTTCAAAATGAAATTTGAAATTTTAGCACTATTACTCCAGTCACATGATCCTTCAGAAATCATTTTAATATTCTGATTGTGATTGATTCTGATTTTGCTGCTCGAAAAACATTTATTATTATTATTATTATGTTGAAAACAGCTGAGTAGAATTGTTTCAGGTTTTCTTTGATGAACAGAATGTTCAGAAGAACAGCATTTATTGGAAATAGATGTTTTTTGTAACATTACAAATGTCTTTATTATCACTTTTGATCAATTTAAAGCATCCTTGCTAAATAAAAGTATTAATTTCTATAACCCCCTTCTTTTATTTTATAAAATAAAATTATACTGACTCCAAGATATTGAATGATATAATGTTACAAAAGCTTTTTTTTTATTTCAGATAAATGCTAATCTTTGGATTTTTCTGCTCATCAAAGAATCCTGTAAAATTTACTCAGATGTTTTATATGTTCATAATAATAATAATAATAATAATAATAATAATAATAATAATAATAAAAATGTTTCTTGAACAGCAAATCAGCATATTAGAATGATTCTTTGACAGGAATTAATTAAATTAAGATATATTCAAATAGAAAACAGTTACTTTAAATGGTAAAAATATTTCTAAATTTGACTTTTTGCTGTTATTTTAAATAAAATAAATGCATATTTGGTGAGCAGAAGAGACTTCTTTAAAAAAACATTACAAATCTTACAGTTCAAAAACTTTTGACTGGTTGTGTATATAATAATTAATAGTATTTCTGTTAATATTTATATAATTTATATTAATATAATATTAAAAAATGAATATGTGTAAATAGTACTAAACTAACACTGAAACAAATTCCTACACACAGTTTTTTTAATGGTTGTGATTTATGATTGATCGTCAAAGCATTTTCATGTTCAGTGTGGACAACTTTCTTATTGCTGAAGTTTTGTTGCGTAATGTCTTATGACACAATGTTGGACTAAAATGCTAAAATATGTCATTAAATGTTATTTCCTTGAAGATTTTATCTAATTAATATATGTCCAATCTTCCTACATTTACGTTTTTGAGCAATGTTATATGCAGCATTGTGGGAATCTTAGTTATATTTGCTGTTCTTGTCTTCTTATCTGATGTTAATATGTTCTTATATGTTTAGCATTATGCTGTTCCTTTATGTGTTACCACCTGCTATTCCTGTGCTCAGTGATATCTGATGTTCCTGTTTTAATGTTATCTGTCCTGTTTAGCATTATCTAAAATTTCCACCATATGTGTATAATATTATCTGCATTTCCTTTAGTTTAGTATCATGCTCTGATCTGTTCTTTGACTATTTATAGATTAGCTAGGCTTTGTGCAAATCTTTCTCCCTTTATATTTTTTAAGTTTATGCTTTTGTGTATGTATCTACATTTGTGCCCATATGCCAGGATGTGTGTGTGTGTGTGTTCCAGCAGGGGTCTGTACTCTCTGCTAACTGACCCATTTTCCACCGCCTCATGGGGGGGATGAAAGGCAGCGTGGTGCTTCGCTCTTTCAATCTCTCTTCTCATCAAAGAGAGCGAGAGAGCTGCTCAAATGCACCTTATTCAATGTTCAAACCCTTCTATCCCAGCATCCCCACATCAGCTCCATCGCAGCTCTGTTGGCGCCTTCATAACTGTCTTTAAATGTCTAAACAAGCAGCATTTAAAGTTTTTAACGTTTTTTTTTAAACGTCAAGCATTTCTCCTGTGTTGCAAGGCTGCGATTCATATTTAATGCAGTGCGGAGAGTGTGTGAGAGTGTGTGTCGATGCGTAGGAGGAGAAGCTGCAACTGAGAGTGCGTTTTTGAACGTAGAAAGAGCATGAGAGTGTCTTTTATATTCCACTGCAGTGTCAATTCCCTTTTGGCTTTGCTAGTTTTCTGATCTCCATTTTAGCAGTGACCTGCAAAAGCGCTATAACATAGAACGAGTCTCTCACCGCCATTTTGTTTCAGTTTCCAAGCTGTAGAGTTAAGGTTGAAAAAAGGGTTGGAAATAAAATCCGCCCTCAGGAAAAGTGGCCTATGTGACCGTCATTTGACAGACAGGCTGCGTGATTTTCACACGCAGTGTGACATGGATTCAGTTAACTTAAAGTTTAGTATCTGTAAGACTTGTAGTCTTCTGAACGTAGTCTGAAAGTGGAGCACTGGAGGTATTGTTTTGAATGGAATTACCTCTTTATTAGCTCTTTCTGCAAAAATGTACAGCTACGCTGACAAATTTTGATTATTTTTCCAAAGCAAGTACACATTCTTTTTCAGTTACAGCCAGTGAACATTGTGAATGTTTGCTTTCTGCTTTTTATAGAATAAAAATGCTAGTATAATCAGGTCATGACACAGATTACATTACACAGAGTTTTGTCCAAGGCTTCCTCACTGTGCCAGCAGGTGGTGTAAACCTACAAGGATTTCAGTTGACGACTGACTTGTCATTAAATAAAATTATTATTATTATTATTTTTTTTTGTAGTCAGATTCACAGTCTGTAATCAGGTAATTTGTTAATGTAATTATCTTTTTATATGTATATTTAATTGTATAATATTTCATTATTTGATTAAATTAAATTTATATTATATTATGTACAATATGTATTCCCTATTTATTTAATATTATATTTTTATTTACACAAAAATACTTTTATTCACTCTAATATTATTTCATATTATTCATATGTATAATAATAATAATTATTAATGTTTCCTATTAACAAATGTAACAAATATTAATAAAAGGTATTTATTAAATTATGTGAACAGTTATTACAGAGGTAACATTTGAGACCCTGGACCACAAAACCAGTCTTAAGTAGCACGGGTAAATTTGTAGCAATAGCCAACTAAACATTGTATGGGTCAAAATTATTGATTTTATCTTTTATGCCAAAAATCATTAGTATAATAAGTAAAGATCATGTTCCAAGAAGATATTTTGTAAAATTCCTACTGTAAATATATCAAAACTTGCCAAGAACTTCATTTGGACAATATTTTCTCAATATTTAGATTTTTATTTATTAATTTTTTTTTAAATTCAGCTTCACACTGGTTTGGTATATATAGCTGAACAGGTTAAAGTGCCTGATCATCTTTACTTTTTAGGTAAGAGTTTCTGTTTAAATAGTTGGCTTTCTTCTGTTCCAAAGGTAAAACTGTCTCTCAGGTTCTACTTGTGTAACATAGGAGTTTTGTGTTAGTGGTTTGTATGAGAACAGATATGAGTGATACCTCACTGTCTTTTTCTTGACCTGTCAGCTGATATTTATCGATGTCAGGTAAAACAGTGATCAAGACATGGACCAGATCCTTGTTCTCTCACTCATTCCCATTGAGAGCTGTGGTGCTTTTTTCCCCTCTAAGCTTTAGCTAATAATGCGGATCAGAGATTCTGTGCAGGCCGCACCTGTTAAGCTCTGTGGTCCGTATCAGGGATCTTACATGGGGTAGGAGTGATGAAACCCGCCAATCACTATGCCTGTCGACACCCTGCCACTGGACTGCAGCAATAAACAGGGTTTTTTTTTCCCTGAGCCTTTTATCTCAGATGAAAGTCTCTCCCCCGTGAGTCCTGCCAACCCTTCCAAGTGCAGCAAATGGGGCAGAGAACACCTGCTAAAGTCAGCATGTTTCTACTGTATTTTCTCTTTATTTTCTTTCCGTCTGTCCACCCGCCTTGCTGAAGGATCCTCTCTCCTCTCAGGCCTAAGCCTTCCTTGAGACGGTTAAAGGAGAGGTCCACTTCCAGAACAAAAATTTACAGATAATGTACTCACCCACTTCGTCCAAGATGTTTTTTTGAGGAAAACATTTCAGGATTTTTCTTCATATAATGGACTGATATGGTGCCCCGAGTTTGAACTTTCTAAATGCAGTTTAAATGCGGCTTCAAACAATCCCAAATGTGTTTGTAAACGATCCCAGCCGAGGAAGAAGGGTCTTATCTAGCGAAACGATCGATTATTTTCATAAAAATAATATAATTTATATCATTTTTAATGTCAAATGCTCGTCTTGTCTTACTGTGCCTGAACTCTGTTTTTTTCCGGTTCATGACAGTTAGGGTGTGTCGAAAAACTACCATCTCACGTTCTCCTTCAACTTCAAAATCATCCTATATTGCCGTTTTACCTTTTTTGTTAAGGGTGTTTGATGATCTTTGCATGTTCACTTTGCAAAGACTGGGTCGGTACTTCTGCAGCGACATAGGATGATTTTAAAATGATTTTTGAAGTTGAGGGGGAAAAAACAATTGGAGTTTTTCGACATACCCTAACTGTCTTGAACCAGATACACAGAGTTCAGGCAGAGTAAGACAAGACCAGTGTTTGAGATTAAAAACTATTTAAATTGTATGTTTTTAATGAGAATAACCGATGGTTTCGTTAGATAAGACCCTTCTTCCTCGGCTGGGATTGTTTACAAACGCATTTGGGATCGTTTGGGATCGCATTTAAACTACATTTTGAAAGTTCAAACTCGGGACACCATAGCAGTCCATTAAATGGAGAAAAATCCTAAAGTGTTTTCCTCAAAAAACCTAATTTCTTTACAACTGAAGAAAGAAAGACATGAACATCTTGGATGACAAGGAGTATATTATCTGTAAATTTTTGTTCTGGAAGTGGACTTCTCCTTTAAGTTGGCACTGGGCATCAATGTCATGTAGGTCTGAAGTCTGTCATAACAGTGAATTCTGTTCAGTTCTGTTGTGGTGGTTTATTGATTGTACTTTGTTTTATGGGTCTCTTGTTAAACTGCTTCTGCTTTGTCAAAATATACAAAAATGTTCAAAACTATTTCTCTTTATGACTTTATACTTCTGTATAGAATTTCTCTTCTGTATAAATGATTTATTTGTAGTTAGGGATGTTTTAGGGTTATCAGCTGATTATAGATTTTATTTTAATTTATTGTTAAAGGTCAACATTGTTTAAATATAGGCTGATATTGTATTTTTAAATATGTGTTCATTTCACATATTTTTTTACATTTAGATTACTACCATTCAAAAGTTTGCAGTCAGTGCAAAACTTAAGCTTTTTAGACATCAAAGAATCCTGTAAAAAGCACCACGTTTCCACATTAATATTAAGCAGTACTATTAGAAATTAAATTAGAAATGTTTTTTGTGCATCAACTCACTATAAAATGATTTCTGTAGGATCATGTGACAATGAAGACTGGAATAATGGCTGCTGAATATTCAGCTTTGTCATCACAGGAATAAATTGCACTTTAAAATATATTACAATTAGGGCTGTCAAACGATTAATCGTGATCATTTGCATAAAAAAAATAAAAGTTTGAGTTTGCCTAATATATGTGTACTGTGTATAATTATGTATATACAAATGGTCACAAATTAATGTATATATTTAAGAGAAATATGTTATGTACATAATATTTTATTTATATAGAATATAAATTATATAAAAATTATAGTAAATACTAGGGCTGTAACGATAATCGCACGATGTCGTGAGGCGCGTTTAGTCAATGAAGCCGGTACTTTGATTAGTAGTAAAGCTCCATCACGTGCGTTCAGCTGGAGCGGCAAGTAATACACAGAGCCGTAAAGCACTGACAAGCTACGCCAAAATCGCGATTCGATTTTGCGCGCGATTTTGGCGTAGCTTGTCAGTGCTTTACGGCTTACTACTAATCAAAGTACCGGCTTCATTGACTAAACGCGCCTCACGACATCGTGCGATTATCGTTACAGCCCTAGTAAATACATATACTTGTAATTATTTTTAAAATATATATATGTATGTGATTGTATTTATAAATGCATAATAATTACACACCGTACCCACATATATTAAGCAAACTCTTAGGCAAACTTTTTGTATGTGATTAATCGACAATTTTGGTTTATTTCATGGTAAATGTGTGAGAATTACTTTGGTAGTATATTTGTAGTCCAAACCACTCGCAAAGCACATTAAAGGAGAAGTCCACTTCCAGAACAACAATTTGCAAATAATTTACTCACCCCCTTGTCATCCAAGATGTTTGCCTTCAGTCATAAAGGAATTATGGTTTTTGAGGAAAATATTTTTCTTCATATAATAGACTTCGATTGTGCCCCCGATTTTGAACTTCCAAAATGTAGTTTAAATGCAGCTTCAGAAGGCTCCAAATGATCGCAGCCGACGAAGAAAGGTCTTTTCGAAAAATAAAAATTTGTATACTTTTTAAGCACAAAAGCTCGTGTAGCACAGACTGAGATGCGTGTTCATGACACTACGTACTATTGAATCACGTCAAAAGGTCACGCGGGACTACAGACCCAGTGTTTACAAAGCGAACGTGCAAAGACTAACAAAGTGCAAGTAAGTCAAACGCTGTTTACAAACAAAAAGCTACAACAATGTCGGACGATGCTGAAGTTGTAGGAGAAAATAAGATGGAGTTTTTCGCCATTCTCTACCTTTTTGAGACGGAGTACACGGACGATGAACTTAGATGTGATTCGTAGAAGTGATGGGAAGTTCAGATCATTTTACCCACTCGGACCTTTGAGTCTCGTTCAGCAAAATGAACAAATCTTTTTTCGAGTCATTTCGTTCATTTTAGCAAAATATAATTAAAATGTTATGTGTTACTTTCCTAACACATCTACTGCTTACATAAACGTTGATCACACTACAAACAAGACAAAACTGTAATGCTATAAGAAACAGAAAAGATTATTTCATTGTTTACCTGGGTCTTTAGTGTATGATTAGCTCACCTCACCTCTTATCTGACAAGTTTTCGGGTTTGAGTCGTTCGTTCATCACGTGACAGCCCCATAAGATGAACGAATGACTCGAAAAACCCGAAGACTCGAAACGGGTGAACTAATTCCAGTACAGAACCTAATAGGATGTTGTGCATACGCGACTGAACGAATCACTCCCCGAGAAGACTCGTTCTTCCTGAGTCACATTAAAGATCCGTTCAAAATGAACAAATCATTCAAGAACGTGCATTCCAGAGCCTGTACTACACAAGCTTTTATGCTTAAAAAGTATACAAATTTTTATTTTTCAAAACAAATGACAGATCGTTTCGCTAGATAAGAGCCTTCTTCCTCGGCTGGGATCGTTTAGAGCCTTTTGAAGCTGCATTTAAACTACATTTTGGAAGTTTAAAATTGGGGGCACAATTGAAGTCCATTATATGAAGAAAAATCCTGAAATGTTTTCCTCAAAAACCATAATTTCTTTACAACTGAAGACAGAAAGACATGAACATCTTGGGACAAGGAGGCGAGTAAATGTGTAAATTGTTGTTTTGGAAGTGGACTTCTCCTTTAAATCAGTGTAGGCTCTTTTCGCCTGCTGTGATGACAGGTGGTTCCTCACACGGTACATTTTCTTCAGACCAGGGCTCTTGAAACATCATTTCATTAAAGCAGCTTTCACAGTCTGGCCTGCAATTATCAGATTCCTGTGTCTTTCTTGGCCATGAATAAAAAAGAAGCAAAGATGGGTCCAGAATACTCTACACAATGTTCACTTTGAAATAGCTCTTTTTTTTTTTTTTTTTTTTTTTTTCCCCCAGTGCTCTAAATTTGTGAGCATGAGCTCCAAGTGTGTTATTTTTAGAATAGTACAGTTTGTGAATTCAGATAAAACCAGATTGTATTTGTATAAAATTTCTTTAGTGCATTATTATGGTGCAGTTGAATAATGCATGGTGTGAGGCTTTTCTCCAAAAAGTTTTTGAGAACATTTGTTTTGAAGACCCATTAGGCAAAATCTCAGTGTTTGTAACTAGTGCAAGCAGCTCTGCTTTCATTTCATGGCATGCAGTGGGAAATCTTACACTGGAGAATTTTTCTGCAATCAGTCAGGCTTCCAGATCACCCAGCGGTGCCACATGCCGTTCAAAATAACTGTACTCCAACGTCATTTTTATTCAGCTGCATGCAAAAATATGCAGAAAGATTAATGTGATATGAAACGTAGAAACAAGCTTGATGCTCTCGCCATTACCTCTGTGTAGGCTCTGTTTTATATTTCATATGTAACGTGGGGTGTGCCTGTTTTATATTCCATTCTCTGTGTTAAAGTATTCAGGAGATATGAAGTCATGCAGTCACACTGATGATAGAACATGTGAAGGGCGATGTGTTGCATCAAGAGTGTGTAGTGCATACCTAGGCTTCTAAGCTTGCATCTCTTCATGACAGTGCTGTGGCTTTGATGAAAGGACGAGGCACGTTTGAAGTCGGACAACGTCGTGTACGGAGGTGTATAATTTACTTAAATGGATTTTCTATAGTCTCGCTGGTGCAGAGGTTTGAAGCTCTACAATCGGAGTAGAATTGAAGTAACTGGACCACATTTGGTGTGTGAATCCATGTCGGAAATCATTTTTTAGTGCTGTGGAATATAAGAAAAAAAAAATCCAATTCATGCATAAAATGGTTTAAATACATATGTGACCCTGAAACACAAAACCAGTCAAAAGTAGCATGAGTATATTAGCAATAGCCAACAATACATTGTATAGGTCATAATTATTTTTTTTTTTTTTTTTTTTTTTTTTTTTTTTTTTTAATGCCGAAAATATTTAGGATATTAAGTAAAGATCATCTTCCATGAAGATATTTTGTACAATTCCTACCTTAAATATATCAAAACTTAATTTTTGATTAGTAATATTCATTGCTAAGAACTTCATTCTTCATTTGGACAACTTTAAAGGTGTTTTTTTTTTTTTTTTTTTTTTTTTTTTCTTTAATATTTGGTTTTTTTTTTCGTACCCTCAGATTCCAGATTTTCAGTTGTATCTCTGCCAAATATTGACCTGTCCTAACAAACCATACATCAATAGAAAGCTTATTCATTCAGCTTGTCAGAAAATTTTAACCCTTATGACCCTTAATCTTTTTGTGATCCAGGGTCACATATCTTCTATAATGATCAGTTTTTAATTAGAGTTTTAAAAATCATTTTATTATTTTTGGGGGGTCATAATGCAAAAATTATCAACATGATACAACTGTGAAATCTTAAAAAGAAAAATGTCTTATTACAAGAACAAAATTCTTAATTTTTTAACAACTTTTTTTTGCATAAATATTAAAATAATTATGTTTGTCACTACTTATATTTGAGAATCTTTTATCTGCTAAATCAGAATCATATGATAAATATGGAAAAACAAGCATGCGTGAAAAAAAAAAAAAACAACAACTGTAGAGAAAAAAAATAATTCAGGTTTTTTATGTTGTTACTTTTTACTTTATAGATAAACCACAGGACATTTTTGGGGTCATTAAATTGAAACTTTTGTTGAGTATGGTATGGTTTTTTTCAAAATTATTTAAAACCAACATGAATACAAAGACTACATTTCTAAGAACTTGGCACATTTCTTTAAAACGCAAAAATGTGTGTGCATAAGATCCACAAAGCCGCAAGTGCATTTTGTGATTTGTTTTGATTCTTTGGAAATATTGTATGTTAAACAGTCATGCCAGTTAATTTCTTTGAAATTAAAGTCAAAACTATTCTACTCATAGCAATGATGTTAATAACTCTTATGGTTTGACAAAACAACAAGTATCTATATCTTAAATTATTATTCACAGGGGCAGGTGGGGCTCTGCTGTTAAGTTAGGGAGAGGGCAGGGGAGAGGTGATGCTGAGAAAAGCTGTACAGAATGGAACCTAATGAGCCTTTTCTAATCCGCCCAAATCTTTGTAACGATCCCACAAATGTCAGGCTGGAGTATGAAGGCGAAAGGAAGACACAGGGATTTGAGCGGCAAGATAAGAGGGTAATCTTCAACACCCACACCTCCCTCCTCACAGAGTGAAGGGGGTGATGGAGAGGTGGCCGGAGGGCAGATGAAAGTGCTGCTCTACCCCAAGTGTGTTCTGACTGCTTATGAAATGTGATGTGATTAGTCCGTATATACTAGTCTGTTAAGAACTGAGAACTATAGAACGATTTAATAACTTCCAATAATTTAAGTAAACCTAATAAATTGTAGAAATAGAATGCTGACCTGAATTCCATTCAGTGAAAGCCTTCATTTTCCACACACAGTGATGCTTTTTTGTTAATTAAGTGCTGAAGCATCAATAAAACAAACCATTACTTCAGGGTATTCGTATATATACTCTGTTTAAACGATAACATATGAGCAAAAAAGTACTTTGTGGATTGTAGCGTGTTTCTTCTTTCTCCTGTGAGCCCGGGTGGGTTTAAAGGTTTTGATGGACAGAGACGTGGAAACCCCACCCCCGCACGTCTGCTGGCTAATGCGACGCCCTGGAGTGGATTACCCAGCGGAGTAGATTCACTTCAAACTAACGCTCAATGTTTATCTTGACACACCAAAGCAAATACACAGGCTTTTGTTTTAGTTAGATTTATGTGAAGCACAGCTTGTGTGCCACGGCGTAGGTTTATAATTATGCATACAGGAGTTTACCTTCACAACTACAACCTGTGTTTAGTATTTCCCTTAGGCGCCAATAATAAACATTACATAGGTAATGACAAAAAATGGCGTAGGATGAGTTTGTTTTTTCCTGGTTAATGCGTGAATGTATTTTACATTGATTTATTGCATATTTTCCGTATGAGAATCTGAATAAATGATGCAAGTCGCATGTAACAGCACTAGAGTAGAACGCGTCTTGAAGAATCCGTTCCGGGTTTTTGTTCAGCTCTGACTGGATGATTTGTGTGTATACTGAGCACACGGGGCAGATAGAGGAGAGAGACGGGTATGGATCCGTAGCTCTTGCGGCTGTCTGTCTCGTTTCCCGGGACTCTCGTTCTGCATACCGCGAAGAGCGAGTTTCGGGTCGTGCATGCTACATTTGAATGAGAGGAGGAACGCACAGCGGCGGGAAACAAAGGCGCGCCCGGTCCGGTTCAAAGGAGCAAGCTGGCTGCGCGGCGGGGGATGCACGGGCACAATAGGGAAGACCACACTCTTCTGCTTTAGGAGGACAGTGTTGCAATAACATTTCCCCCCAGACAGACAAGCCTCGCTGCGGGAAACAGGAATTTGAAGCCGGACTTTACTTTTCAGGCAAATGTTCTGTGAACATGAGGACTGGCTTTGCACTGGACGTCTAGGCTACTTGGAGCTCTTTTAGGATTTTTAGAAAGCGCAGATAGTCAAACGAGAGTCTGAAAAACGCACCGGCACAGCAAAGAAAAAAAAAATAACTTGGATCTTGCGCACCACAGCGATTTTGAGCGGATTTTGTGTTTTATTGGTATTATTAATATTATTATTATTATTATGTGCTTTGGAAATCACCAGCTGTGGGTAAAGACACGATAGAAACACATTTGACGAATTCATCTCCTTGGATTTGGTTACTGAAGAATGTACTTACTTGATGGTAATTACCCGGAAAGGATGGAGCGGGGTACGCCACAAAGAAAAACCGTGTACCGGATATCTTTGACACTAGTGAAAAAAGAAACACTGCAGGATGGCGGAGGCTCAGCGCACCGGCGGCTGGAGAACCCGAAAGTCAGCGCGTACCGCCGGGAGGGAGCCGCTGACGCTCAGCGCAGCTCCCCGCTGGAAGAACTGAAAGAAGTGGAGGACGAGACGGACGAATTTTCTGCACACTCATACATGAGGAACTTCAGGACATTCAGCACTGGACATCTAGAGTTGGGAAGGTTAAAAATCTCAAGGAGATCTTTACATAAAGACAAGGAATTAAATGAAACGTGCATCGTGTCAGAGAACGGACAGAGCAAGGTTATTGAAAATGGGGCAGTAGTGCACAAAAAGGCAGAAGATGTAGCTGAAAGTGACAGAGTGAAATGTGATGCTGAACTTGGAGAAATCTGCAGCACAGCTGCTGCTAGTGAAGAAAAAACAGGCTTTCGAAAGAAAATCCTCAAGACTTCTCGAAGCACTGAGGAACCGGTCAGTACATGGTCTGATGAGACCTCTGAGGAACTCAAAGTTGGAAAGACAGCCAAAGAGAGCTGCATCACTTCTTTGCTGGCGAAGGGGAATGGGAAGTCACCCAAACCAGCACCTGAAACTCCTCCGGCGAAGAGGCACCCAAGTCTACTGCGGCGAAGTTTCAGCTTTCGCCACTGGACGGGTGGCGAGTTGATCCGCATACGGGCGCTTTCCAAGGAGAAGCATCACAGCAGCTCGGGCTGCATTGGCCGCGACGGAGAGAACAGTCAAAACCAAGCCGGCGTGGTTCTGCAAAACATGGCTTTCACTGAATCAGAGTCCACTGAGAAGCGAAACACCTTGGATGTTGGTGAGGTCCTGAGCAAAACTGACTCTGTGACTGAACTAGGCCGCAGGGAGAGGATGAAGGGGAAGAATCGAACGCTGGACAACAGTGATCTGCTCAAGCTGTCGGATAAGTCTTTGATGGAAAAGGAGGGTTTCATTAGAGGGACAGGCTCCCGCTCCAGCGGGCAGGAACGTAAACTCATTCGGTTCTTCAGCGGTATCTTCTCAAAGCGAGATGGGACGTCCACGCCGCTTAGCAGCCCCAGCAACCGGGCTCTCAGGAAGAACGGCCTACTTGGAAGTCAGCGGAGATCAGAAATGAGCTACTCGCAGTCAAGCACAGAAAGTGTTAACGGATGCCAACCAGACGGTAATAGCTATTATCTTTCCTCTATTTTTTGGCTTCATGTTAGACATGTTATGAGGCAGGAGGATGCTCTGTTTGCTACTGTGGGCTTTGGACGGGGGTTAGAGGATGCATGTTTGTTTTGGACAGGAAGGTGATGTTTAGTTCCCACTTTGCGGGCCGCCTGTGTTTGTGTTTCATTATGCTGCATGCTTGCAGCTTACTCGGAGAGCTGGCAGCCTTGTTTGCCACGGTGAGTGTTTACATTCTTGAACCGTGAATGTAAAAACCCTCATTAAGTGCTGTATCCGTTCTGTTAGCCTGCTTTATATATTTTGCTGGTAATGCACAATGTCAGAGTGACAGTTTCTCCCACTCCTGTTTTCTTTTGGAGTTAATATAAGTAGGTTGCGCTATTCACACATACGCCTTTTTCACTGTTGTTTTGAATCCATTATTTCACTGTCAGTGTTACTGGTGACAGAAGGTCATCAGTTAAGGCCACCACCCTCTTCTGTTACTAATATGGTAATGTGGAGCTGCTGTAGATACTGTAGAGTTTCATAGAGATTTGAATGAATTAACGCACACTATCTATTAACTGTGAGGTCAGCAGCCCCTCAAGAAAGACAGATTGTCTCTGTCTGAAAAACATACCTTTTAGACAGGGTTTTTTGAACTTTTGATCTTGTTCCTTTTAAGGGATCCCCTCTTACTACAATATAATTACAGAATATTTATTGGGTAATAAGTCAGCTGATTAGAATAATGGTGTAGGTGTATAAATTAGGTGTATAAACCTTTAAAATAATAAAATACAAAAAAATGTTTTAAGTTAAAATAATTCAGTCAAAATTGAATAATTGTGACATATGCTTGTGATTTAAAACTGTAATATCACATGTTGGTACATTTGTTAAAAAATATAAATAAAATGCTTTGTTCCTGCAAAGATTAGTGAATTAAAAATCTTAACACAGGATAGTAACAATTCCTTTCTTTGTAAAGTATTAATTTCTTTATTTTGTAATACAGTGATGCAGTCTTTTTTTCAATTTTTTTCAAGTTTGTGTCAGTGATGTAACTCAGCAGAGGGATTATTATATGACGGTGCTAATGATCAGGTCAGCGCTAATGCCGTAACTTGGCATGTAGTAAAACCTTTAGTGTCTGTGGGGTGAGACAGCACCTTAGCTAATTAGCCGTTTCCACATTCCTCAGATTCCAGAGGCATTCCTGACTTTTCTGAAGAAATACGTTCTTGCCCATTATATGATCATCTTATATTAGAGCAGTGTCATGTTTCCTTCTAAATGAGCACCACTTCTTTACCTGGAACTATTTAGTGATACGCTGTCCATTCTTTTGTTTTTAGCTGAGATTCCTCTTAAACAGGTAATTCAGGGCTGATATTTTGTAATGGCGTTATACAAAGTGTAAAAATATGGAGGTGATTATGAAGTACACTGTACTTTCTCTGCACCTTGTGCATGATGCACCAAGGCCTATTCACTTTCATTATAATCAAAAAAGTGACCAGAATGTTTTCCACATAATATAGAATGTCATACAAGAAGTTTGTTTTACAATATAGTTGATTTGTAATGATTTTAGTTGATATTAGTAATTTGTGTAACACTAACACTGCAGTGAACAAATCAACATATTCTAATTGATTGCATTTCTAGAATGGTTTTCATTTTTGCTTTCATAGTAAAACTATGCTAGGCATTAGGAACACACCTACCTACTTTGACGTTTATTTTTAGCTAGTTGCTTGTTTCATGACTCAGCCAGCTCTGACGTATCCTCGCCATGCAACCTTGGAGTCATTAGTTCACTTCAGTTCGCTTAGCATTGCTGTGTTAGCTAGCGGCCGGATGAAGTATGACTTTCATTCATTTGGCTCTGTGCGAGCAGGATGTGAGATGGCACTGCAAAGTCAGCGTTATATTGTCCTGCAGGGTATATTCCCAGATGGGTCCTGCATATGGATCTGTTTATAGGCAACTGATGTCCTCAAAGGGCGCTTGCTGTCCTATAACTTGAATGTGCAGAATGAAGAATCATTCATAAGAAGTGGAACCATGTTAAAAAAGTAAAAGTTAAATTTCAGACATCTGTTTACAGAGCTCTAGGGTTTAATTTGGGCAGTTATTCACTCAAAGGATGACTGTGACTTGGAAGGAAGGATGTTATAGTCAGTGTTGCAGTTTTTGAGAAAACGTTTGGCTGTAGTTCAGAGACACAAAATAAGTAACACACAGTGTTCATTTGTTTGGGGCGTTTGATCTGTACTGCACATCCCAGGCAACGTACATCTGCACACATCTGTTAGTGTATAAAGATAAAACCTGAAATAATGATTCTGTGCACATACTGTAGCCAAATTGTCTTTTTACAGCCCTGGGGGTCCCTACTGTACATCATACATAATATCCATATGTAATATGTACATAATATCCATTATTTTAAAAGTATTCACTGTACACCTTAATATTTTGAGTTGTTAGATTTGTGTTTGTAATGCCACTTGAAAGAACAAGTAAAATCACTTTTTTTTTTTTCTTCAAGTTTTTGATTTACACCCCAGAGTTCACAATTTTTGCTTTCGATTTTAGTATTCATTGTAGAAGCACTGTTTAGATTAACATGGCTTTTATTAGTGTCCATAAATTATAGAAGAATTTCAATGTGGCTATAAAGCGACAATCCAACTAAAATTTAAATTAAAATCGACATCATTGGCTCTTGCCAATGTGTATAATTTGTTCTTTTACATTAAAATACAGTAAATGTGGATGCAACTTTAAAAGGATAGTTCACCCAAAAAGTAAAAAATAATTAAATAAAAGTTATTTTCGTTTTTGGGCGTACTATCGCTTTAAGCTACAAGTAGGGTGCAAAAACAACGTAAACACATCATAAAAGTAGTCTGTGTAACTTTTCGCGCTATATTCCAAGTATTCTGAATTTGGACAGTAGCTTTGTATGATAAACAAACTAATATTTAAGTGATAATTCCCTGAAAGTCTTCCCCTCTAGTGTGCGGTTATTCACATTTGATTTAGCGTGTTGAACTCGAGAATTGAATCGTCCCAATATATGAACTGGACTCTGTTATGAAATCTCATTAAAGTACCAAAGAAATCTAAGGTGGATTCCATTAGACATGTTTATTGCATTGTGGTTGACAGGTCGAGGTTTTTTTTCTTTTTCCAAATCATGTGGGGCACATGAGTGTGCAAAAGGATGCCCATTGTCAGTAGTGTAGAGATGTATGAAGCAGTAGTCAATTTCAAAGCAAGCAGCTTCCTGTTGATCTGCGCAACTTGAACATGAGAGAAATCTGTGTAGGGGAAGTTTGTCACTTTCATGTAAAAAAATCCCACTTGCTCAGATTTCTATTGGAATGATGGGATTTTAGCTGAGAAATTTTACAGAGAAGCAGTAAATGTGACCGCACCTTACAGATCTGTATGTTTTTCGCTTAGTGTCTTATGTTTCAATAAAATGTAATGTTTATGAAAAGCAGAAGTTGTATAACCCGTCGTATATTGTTGATGCTCTTAGGTTGAAGTGGCTAGAGGAAGTAATGGAGGCGCCAGTGTTTTTTATATTGAGTCATTGGATAGTGTTTAAATAGAACTCACTCTCAGCTTCCTCTGGAACAGTGTGATCACAAGAGTGTCCATTTCAGTATTCTGATCAGGTGCTTGCTGTTGCTGGTGAATTTGGTAAATTTTGTATATTATAAGAGTGTATACAATGGGATGGCTGGAGGGTCTGAACTGTGACTATCTGCCCCACCCTCAACACGAGCCATCTATTGGTGTCAGGTATGAGTGGGTGGGTGGGATTGTATGTGTGTGTATGACCTACATCTACAGCCATGCAGAAGTAATGCCGGTTGCATGTGGAACTGTGACATGCTGGACGTGATAAGAGCATGGCTGGAGCTTCTCATGGGACAAGTGTCTGAAGTGGAATGGAAGCAGACTGTCTATACACTCACACATAGACAGAAGTCGGATGGTCTTTTTGCAGACAGTCATTGTCAGTGACACTGAGTCAGACAATGCTCTGGACTTGTTTTGCTTCAAGAAGTGGTTAAATATTGTATTTTTTGACACTTTTAAGATCTTAGGGGCCATTTACACAGAAAGAGTTCTTTTTCAAAAGTTGCGTTTTTCAAAAATTCACACTGCGTTATAAAAATGCGGCACTCTGAGATGCTGCAAAAGATGCAAGACATGAGCGCATCAAGGACATCTATCTAGTGCATGTTTACGTAAGAAAAATAATAGAAAAACATGTTGAGTATGAACATTTTCTTACTCTGCTGATTTCTTAATGCCCCCTTTTTCTACTTTTTTCATTCTCTAATGCACACTGACACACAAGGAAGAATTTAACACTTCCCTAAGAATTCCATCAACGATTCTTATAATATTTTGGGGTTTGAGCACGTAGCACGTTAAACTGATCGTGCAGACCACACCGTAAGTCGTAGAGACTTAAAACTTGGAGGGATAGTAGTACTCACACTGTCTACAATGTGACCAAGGCTCGCCCCAATCGGCCTGACGGGGGCACTACAGTGATCGTGAGCAAAATTTTTGGTTATTCTCCTTTTTTTTTTTTTTTTTTTTTTTTTGACAAACCTACGTTTCAAATTAGTCCTAGGTTTATGCCCAATTGGAACCAAACCAGTGCAGAAAGATTTTCTGGAGAATAAATAACAATTATCAAAAAAAAGTTGAGCCTTGGACCATCACAAAGGGGTGCCAAAACCTTCGAAAGGGGCAGGGCCACTTTTAGTAAAATGCCTATAACTCCTGAACGGAATGAGATATCTTTGCGAAAATCGGAACACTTATGGAAGAGCTCAGTCTGAGGTCACAGGGAAAAAATTGCAGAGCTTGGTCACTTGGTGGTGCTATAAGAGGGGCTGGCTATAACTGTGCAACCATTTGTCCAACATAAACATCGCTGTGCACGGTCTTGATTCGAAGTGCCACAAGTGTCTTCAGGGAAATTTGCGTATATATGAAAACATGGCCGCCACTGGGCGACTAAGTTTGGTCACCGATTGTATTTTGCACAGTTTTTTACACATACGCACGATATCTGATACTAATTCCGGACAGCTTTGCCTCTAGAACCGCAGCTGTCAATTAAATTGTTTGTTAAATGATTGAGATGTAAAAATCTACTTCTGCAAACTAGTCCTAGGTTTTTCGCTCAATCTGGAAAAAACTGTACACTCTAGCCCAGTAATTATCAGAAGAAAAGTAGAAATTTACCCTTTGGGAAGCTATAGAAGCTTAGAAAAGGGGCCTGTCCAAATTTACCCAAAATCCTATAAAGCCTAAAAGAAAACTCAAAACTTCACAAAACCTGCTGAGCACATGCGACAGGTGATTCTAAACAAGCACGGAAAGTTTTAAAGTTTAAAAATGTTTAAGTTTAAAGTTTTAACACCACAGCTGGTGTCATATCATAAATGTTACAAAACATAATATTTCTGTGGCAAATTATTGCCTGTAGTTTTAAAAAAATAAAAAAAGGCTTGCTACATAATTTTTTTTTTTTCATCTGTGCTTAAATGCCTTAAAGTGCTTGAACCTCTGTAATCGCTCCTTGCAGCTATATTTTATATTATTATTATTATTATTATTATTATTGTTGTTTTTTAGAGGGAGAAATCTTTAAAAAAAGATATGCTCATAGCAGTTATTCTAGATTTCAGCAGACCAGATATAACAAATCAAATTTTATATGCATTAAAAAGAGGAATTCATTCGGGAATCAGACTGCATGTGTTGCGCTGTGTGTTTTTGTTGCCTGTTCTCAACAACACGGATGTTTGGCACAAAAATCTGGTTCGGTTTTTGCATGCTATTTATCTGTTCAGATCAATGCAAAAAAATTCAAAATGGCAGGCAAACTGAATGAAAAATGCAAAATTCACTCTGATGGTAGGTAATGCATATGTAGAAGCTCAAATACAGCAGTACTCAAGGGTAACTTTTACTATTTCTGACACCCACTTGGCAGAGGAAAGTAAGCCAAACAATATTTACATGCTTTCAAACTGATTTTTGTTTGAGCATGTAACAGTATGAGTCTTTTTTGGTTGGCCTACTTTTTTTGGAGTCCAGCGGAAAGGAGATTAAAAAATTGATGCATTAACTGCGTGTTGTGTTTTTATTAGTCTGATTGGACTCAAATGAAAATGTTGATTGCACCAAACAACAGTGTGAACAGGCTTTAAGAGCCATTCATTCAAGAATTGGCCTACACTGGTTATACTCTGTGTTTTGTAGGGCTGCTGAATAGTAGGGCAGGAAACACTGTTAAAATATTTCAGTATGGTGTTCTGTCCACATCAGTGGAAGAATGCATTTGGAACTGTTAACAGAACCAAAAGTCATGAAAATCATTTGGTTCTGGTTCTTTTTTTTTTTAAAAATGGGACATGTTCTGAAGAAAAGACACATAATGTGAAAGAAATCTCACTGTGGATTGCAGCCAGAGGTGGATTGTTGAGTTGTACTGTGTCCATGCAGCTGTCATCACTGCAGTGTGCTGTAGAATGTCCACTCTAGAACAAAGACACAGCAGGGACAAACTAAATGTGGCTTTTGTTTCCCATGTGGCATGAAATGAGGAAGTAAAGGAGAAAGATTGAGCTAAAGGAATGAATTATTTTGTGTTTGAGGGTCAGTGTTCTTAGAAGTTGGATGTTGAGACATGCTGGTTTTATTGGATAGAGAAAGCAAAGAACAACTGGGAGTAGTAGGGGAAAAACAGGACTAACTGCAGGCCAGGCTCAAACCTGCATCACCTGCTTGAGCAACACCTAATGGCCATCTATGAGTGTTTTTATTGAGAAGAGAGTCTTCCCGGGTTCACTGCTAGTAGTTGGGATTGTAGAATAAGTGTGTGTGTGTGTGTGTGTATACATCTTTGCAGTAGTCTTTTGTGGCTGCTCCTGGATTCGTTCCACAGCGGAAGCAGTGCTGTGTAAAAATAACGAGCCCTAACCGAGTGAACAGGGATTGGGGGGTGGAGTGGACCACGTCTGAAACTCAGATGCACTCATCCTGCAGTCTGTGTTTTGTAGGTCAGTCTCTGCCTGTATGCACCATGTGGTAGTTGAAACAGCCGCTGTTAGGCACGGAATCCTTTAAATCCTTCTATTTAAAGTTTAATGAAGAAGTTTAATGTGTCTTACCTTTGCAGTCTGACTTTAGATTCGACAGTGGTCACGGAAAGTCGGAGCACGGTTTACAGAACGAGTGTGTCGATTCTGCTTATGTTTTAGCGATGCACATTCATATGGTGTGTGTGTATTGTGTTTATGACAGAGGGAGAAAGACTGTTATAGCTTTAGGCAATAATACTGACCTGACCAGTGGAGCATGGGCACTACACAAACACAGACATGCACATGTGCTTACAAGCCTTCAGTAACTATATAGCATTTTCTCTGATGAGGGATGACGAGAACACAAAAATAGAAACCTGCAGTGCACCGGATATTTTCATGGACTTCTGTACATTTTATATTGCTGAAGAATTGCAGTTTGTCTGCATGCATAATATTTGATAGCTATAATTAGAAATCTTTTTCAAATGAATCAAGATGAAAATCATTTGAATGTGATAAATCTGTAACATAAACAGATATGCTTATAGTATTTTTTACAAGTAAAGAAGTTGCTAAAAACACAAAGTAGTAAACACTGTAACCATCAGGTTCATGGCATTAAATATTTATTAGCCAACACTATATGTAAAAATCTTTCAGTAGCATTTGCCATTCAGTTTGTAGGTAGAACTGGTTAAAATAAATGTCCTGGTCCTAATACTTAACGGCCAAACAGAACAACTTATTTGTAATACAGTATGATATAATTAAAAAAAAAAGGACAGATATCATTGATGTATTAGTATTGGCCATAGAGGAGTCACAGAATTTTTATTGTGAATGTTAGGGTGGCCAATAAAAGCTACAATTGATCACAATAAATCTAATTTTTTTTTTCTAACATTCTATCATTTATACCCATTTTAATGGAAAATTTTAAACTACTATAAAAGAAATATGACAATTTGAGTAATTGAGAATTAGGTTTTATGTATTATGTGCTTATCGTTGTTTTATAAATGCAAGCAATGCTGTTTCTTTTTTACACTACCAGTCAAAAGTTTTTAAAGTCTTTTTTTTTTTTTTTTTTTTTAAAGAATTCTGTTCTGTTCACCAAGCCTGCATTTGTTTGATCCAAAATACAGCTAAAGCAGTAATATTGTAAAATATTTGTACTATTTTAAATAGTATATTTTAATATACTTCAAAATGTAATTTATTCCTGTAATCAAAGCTACATTTTCATCATCATTGCTCCAGTCCAGTCCAGAAGAAATTATAGAAATGAATACTTTTATTTAGCAAGGATGCTTTAAATTGATTAATAATATTACAAAAGATTTCTATTTTAGATAAATTCTGTTCTTTTTAACTTTCTATTTATGAAAAAAAAAACTGAAAAAAAATATACTTAGCTGTTTTAAACAATAATAATAATAATAATAATAATAATAATAATAATAATAATAATAATAATAATAATAGTAATAATAAAATTGTTTTTTGAGCAGCAAGTCAGCATATTAGAATGATTTCTGAATCATGTGACACTGAAGACTGAAGAGTAATGATGCAAAAAATTCAGCTTTGAAATCTCAGGAATAAATTACATTTAAAATATATATTCAAATAGAAAACAATTATTTTAAATAGTAAAAATATTTCAGAATTTTGCTGTTTTTGCTGTAATTTGGATTCAATAAATGCAGGCTTGTTGAGCAGAAGAGAATTCTTTAAAAACATTTAAACTCTTACTGTTCAAAAACTTTTGACTGGTAGTGTAGTTTAGTGTAAATTGTGGTACTCTTTTGAACATGCATGGAAGACGGACATGGAAAAGGGAAAATTGTTGAATAAAGTCGTTATTTTTGTTTTCTTTGCGCACAAAAAGTATTCTTGTAGCTTCATAAAATTAAGGTGTCACATGGGCTATTTTAACAATATCCTTACTACCTTTCTGGGCCTTGAACGTGTCTGTTGCGTTGCTGTCTATGTAGAGTCAGTAAGCTTTCAGATTTCATCAAAAAATGTCTTAATTTGTGTTCTGAAGATGAACGAAGCACTAAACGTTTTCAGTTTGGAACGACATGAGTGCGAGTAATTAATGAGATAATTTTTATCCCTTTAAGCGTTTTAACTGCTTTAGTGAATTAATTTAATGAAGGATTCGTTAGTTCATGTGTCTTGTGAATCAGACTCCACTGGTCGTGCTCTGTTTTTGCATGCAGCTCTATGTACAGCAGTGTTTATCTGTCATTTGGGTTAATTAAGTGTCTAGTATATAGATCAGCAGGGTCTTCATAGAACCCAAATGCATCCCATTCTTTGGTTCATTACCTTCAGACACCACAGCACGATCCCATTAAACACATGCTGTGGCTGAATACACACCTGCTTGTGTGTAAGACACTGAGATATCCGTGTGAAGATAGAGCAGGCAACCTGACAGCTTTATGACGACTATTGAGTGTTTGGAAGCAGATTACATTCTACTACCTCAGTGTTTATACTCTCGTAGACTCTGATGTGATCCAAGCTGGTATTAAGGTCAGTGTGTGTGTTTGTGTCTGAGCGAGAGGATAAATTAGAGCTGTGCCACATGCGCGGAGAAACCAGATGCTAAACAGCGGGAGGGAGTTTTGCAGGCTTCTTTGTAGACCATTGTCATGATCATTAGCTAGAATTTTACATTGGGCCGTGTTGTGTGTGTGTAAGAGCTTCAGTAGCTGTTATTTAGATGTGGTTAGACAGCTGCGTGAGTACAGATGAATATGATCATTTTGATCACAGAGTTTAGTTCCCCTATTAGATGAATCAGACAGACTCAATTCCTTGTCCCCAACCTGACCTCACAACACTTTTGTTTTTGGTCAGCACTTTTATGCATTGCTTTTTAAGGTCATAAAGTCAGTCAGAGGTCCAGATGGTGTCTCAGAGCAGAATGAGAGGTATGTCTCATGTAAAACAAGATTTTCTACTTTTTTGTTTATAGCACTATAAAAAGTGTGCTGCAAAACAATTAGATATTGTAATTGTGTTTACATCACAAACCATGTGCACAATAACAGATGACCACCCACGTTTTTTTTTTACATTTATTATTCAGCAACTTGTCACACAATAATAAACAACAGTGTGAACTATGCCTGTAAATGAGTTTACCAATCAACACACTATTATTTTTTATATCTTCTGTATGTTATATTTTCTTATATATATTTTCTATATTTTCTCGTTTATTTTATTTCAATTTTAGAAATTTCAGTTTTCATCTGAGATTTGTTTTTATTTTTATTTTTTTGATTTTGAGATCCATGTTTTCAGACTGAGGACAACTAGGGTTGGGCGATATGGGCAAAAAAATTATCACGATTTTTTTTTTTCATATCAGTCGATATCGATAATTATCACGATAAATGTCAAATCTTTATTTCTTTCCAGTTTAAAGTCAGATTTTTGCTCCAAAGTGGACGTTGTAGAAGCCAGACCATTAATTTTCCTTAACAAAATAAATATCTAAATATAAAAATTAATTTCTGCATGTTCTAATGAGTTATATTGTTTCAAATCAAGAAATGGGTTTGGGTTGTCTGATAATGATGATGATGATAATAATAATAATAATAATAATAATATCACTTCTTTGTCTCTTAGAAATGCACATTTGATAGTAGCTTGAGGATGCAGAGGTAAATTTTTTTCATTTTCAAACAGTGACATCTGTAAAAACTGTAGCAACCTCAGTTTTAGATGGTTACATTTATTCTGACCCAGTTTTTTTTTTTTTTTTAAATTAAGCATTGGTCTCCCATAGCAACTACACAGTTAAAACCACACATGATGGTACCTCAATACCATGGTAAAAATATAACTACATGATTTTATAGGTAGCCTAATTGTATGAAAAACGGTAGTCTAAAAACATTCAGTATAAATGCACACATGCTATAGCTAATCACACATACATACATACTATAATTATATACCATTACCATTGTAATAAAATTCAATGTGAATATCTCACATTACTGCCACAATACCATGGTGCAGTGAGTGTTACAACAGTAAATCTATGGTAAATGATGGGGATGTGTAGATTGAAAATCCTTCTGACTGTCTCGTTGCACACAGCTTTAAACTAGTTTGAATCACAGAGTCATTTGTGTTCATCGCTAAATTCAAGTGTTTCACACTAGATCTCACAGCGCTATTTAGTGCTCGTGTGACGGAGCCGTTCACATATCGTGTCTTTTGCGCGTTCAAGTTTGTTATTTTGTTCTTATCGTTATCGAATTATCGCCCAGCCCTAAGGACAACTAAGGGACTCATATGCAACTATTACAAAAGGTTCAAATGCTCACTGATACTCCATAAGGAAAAACCATTCATTAAGAGCCAGCGGGTGAAAACTTTTGAACAAAATAGAGACGTGCACATTTTTTTTTATTTTGCCTAAATATCATATTTTTTTATTTAGTACTGCCCTTCAGAAGGTACAGAAGATATTTAAATGTTTCCTAGAAGACAAAATAAGTTAAATTTTTAAATTTTAAAAAGTTTTCCACCCTGCTCTTAATGCATTGTGGAGCATCAGTGGGCGTTTGAACCTTTTGTAATAGTTGCATATGAGTCACTCAGTTGTCCTCAGTATGAAAAGACGGATCTCAAATTCATACAGTCATTGTTGGAAATAGGCACAAACATGCTGAAAAACCGAAGAATTTGTGAGATCTGAAGGATTTTTCTGAAGAACAGCAGGCAGTTTAACTGTTCAGGACAAACAAGGGACTCATGAAGAACTATCACAAAACAAAACAAAAAAAAAAAACACAGCTGTGGATCATTCAGGTAATAACACAGTTTTAAGAATTAGGGGGTGCAAACTTTTGAACTGGGTCATTTTTATTAAAAAAAAAGGTTAGTTTAGTCTATATTATAGAAGAAAACTTGTAAGTTCTGCTTACTGGGTATTGGACAATTAAACAGAAGAATAACCTACTATTTGTTGTAGTGCAATATCAGATGATCTCTAAAAGAAGGTGTAAAAAATGGTCATGTACAACTTAATTATGACTTTCTGATGTAAGAAAAAAAAAAGACTAACAGTAATATCAATTGATGTAGAAATGTAGGATATGGTCCATTTAATTTGTGTGTTAAACTGCAAAACTTGACCTGTAGTAAGAACATGTCCCTCACAGATGGAGCATTTGTCGGTTGCTGTTTTGCATAGGAACTGCTGTTCTGCCCACTGCTTTACTCGGCCCTGGGATTTGAATGAGTTTTTTCCCATCTGTCTGTCTGCTTGTGTGGGTGTTGTGAGGAGTTGTAGTGGAGAACTCTTGTATTTTATTTATTTATTTTTTTTTTTATGTTATGTCTTTTCCATGGGTGTCTGCTTGTCTTCTGTCCTGTTATCTGTGGATGAAATGGAAAATAAAGGAAGATAGGGACAGTACGGTGAGATTTTGCCTGGGAATGTGAAACCGGAGGTGGGGAAAGCCCGCCTGGGTGTGCCAGCTGAGATTTGGCTACCCAAGAGTTGGGAAAATAGATGTGGAGGTGAAGAGAGACAGCTGTTCCCATCTTCGTTCTAGCAGAATAATGTACGTGTTGTAGCGTTCCAGCAGCTTAACTGATCATTGAGCATTTCACTGTGAACACCAAGATTGAGTTCAATTCTCCAGAAACACAGAAAATGAATATCTTGTGTACTGAAATGTATACCTAATGCATACATTTTGGAGAGCAGCATGGCTGATGGCCAACAAAAAGCTGAAATATGGTATATAATAGCACAGTTTTTAAAGAGTAAATAGTGAAAAACACAAACTGCAATGAAATTTATGTTTAGTTTACATGTTATTTAAATTAGAAATAAATGATTTTAAAATAAATCCATGCAAAAAAAAAAAAAAACCCAAAAAAACTGGGTAATAAATTTAGCAAGCAGCTTATATCATTCAACACTTATAAATCAAAATGTAACATATTGGCCTACCATATGTAATATTTTGCAGATATAATGCAAAAATAATGAGAAATTAATTTTTATCAAATATATATAGAAATTAAATGAATACTTGAATAAATAAAAAAAATTTACAGTTGAGGTCAAAAGTTTGCATCCCTCTTTCAGAATCATTAAAAATGTTAATTATTTTACCAAAATAAGAGGAATCATACAAAATGCATGTTATTGTTTATTTCTCAAAATCACAGTCATTTGTGGAAAGGGCTCAAATACATAAAAATGCTAGGAACACCAAATAATTTGTGGAACCTGAAACATTTTTTTAACCTGTTCAGGACAAACAAAGGACTCATGAACAACATCACTCAAAAAAAAACTAAAAACAGCTGTGGATAATTCAGGTAACAACACTATTAAAAATCAAGGGGATGTAAACTTTTGAACCGGGTCATTTTTATAAATTCAGCTATTATTTTCTCTTGTAGACTATATGAAAACTTATTTTATGTGAAATATCTTATTCAGGTCAGGACTAAATAAACAAAAGCATCCATTTTGTATGATCCCTCTTATTTTGGTAAAATTAACATTTTAAATGATTCTGAAAGGGGGATGGAAATTTTTGACTTCAACTGTATAAATAAGTATTTTTTTTTACATTACTTATTTTTTGTCTTTGTTTTTATTATATAAGAAAGTATCATTGCTTTTATTTCACTGCATCATTATACATAAGCATTAACTGCATAGCTCTGTCTCTTTTCTGGTTGCACCACAATTACCCTGCGTTGTGTCTGTCACCTCTGCAGTGAAGGACAGCTGTGGTCTGCCACCTCTCATGCTCATGTTCTGCAGCCCAATACAGTAAGTGCCTGCCAGGGCACTTGTGCCAGGAAATTAGGCCACATCTGCATGTTTTCGCAGAGTGTGTTGCAGCTGCATAGAACCGATAGCAGCACCCAAGCATTTCTGTGGCTAAAATCCAGAAGTGGGATCAGAAGGAAGAACATCTTGTGTGGCATCAGGAATTCACAGCTCTGTGTGTGGGAGAGCAGTTGGCGTTTCTATGCTGTGCTGCAGGTGTCACCTGTTCAGGCAGTAGATGAGCATGATAATCATAGGAAAGGACAAGAGACAATCAGCTTGAGAATACTTACCATGTTCAGTCAAATTTCTTGAGATTACCACAGAGTTCCACAATATTCTGTTTATCTTCATAAATTCTTGTGCGTTGTAAGTGTCCTGTCTTGTCTTTTGGTTTTGTGCGCAGGTGTACTTAGCAGTTCAAGCTGTTCTTGTCATTTACCTGTCTTAATAAGGTTGATTTCCTGTCTGTCCTGTCGGTTCTTGTGAGAAACGGTGGCTTTATATGGACTGAAATGTTTCTACAAAAAGTGATGTGCTGACAGTGTGCTGACAGATGAGACAAAGCAGGTTTCTTTTGGTGTGAAACAAAGTCTCAGCTTTAAAATTTTGCCTTTTTAAAGAAATTTGGACATTAAGTACTGTTTTTTGGCCCTTTAATGTGTTGTGACGGATCGCCGTAGCACCTCAGTTAAAGCAGCATGTGAACCTATGATCTATTCCTCTTTACTAGTTATAGCACAAAATAAACATTAATGAACATCAGAAAGTATGTTGGTTCAACCACAAAAGATGTCAGTACACACCATTTTTTTAAGTTTAAGTACATTGATGTCCATTGTACTCTCCTGTTTGGTTTGTTCGGCTGCCACAGAATGGCAGATTCGGTGTTATGATTGGTCAGATCGCCTGTCAATCAAACTGTGAAAGTGGCAGTAGGACTGGGTATTGGTTCAGATTTTCTGATTTGAATCACAAGTGATTCTGATTAATTTGCTTTTTTTTTTTTTTTTGTGGGGAAAAAAGGTCAGTTTGCTCGCCTGTAAAAAAAAATAATAATAATAAATAAAAAATAAATAAATAAAAGCTTGGGAACACTTATTCACTATTAACTACGACTTTTTTTGTCTCAATAAATTCCTAATTTTATTAATATTTAGTAAGGTAGTTGTTAAAGATTAGGAATGTGGAATAAGGTCATGTAGAATAAGGCATTAATATGTGTATAATTAATACTAATAAATGGCTAATATTCTAGTATTATGCAGCTAATACACAACTATTTAAGAGACCGTAAAATAAAGTCTTACTAAAAGCTCTGCTAATAGAGTAAATGACTAATTTTTTTTAAACAAATTATTAGAAGAACATGTTTAGGGATGGGCAATATCGTTTGTGATATACCGGTAATAATTTTCCCCACAATAAGAATTAATTTTCCCGCAATATTAACGATAAAGTCTAGTTGTTGACATATTTCTGTGTGTGACAGTGCGGAGTGACGTGCTGAAGCCGGACATGAAACTAGTAAATCGCTAAATGATGAGCTCAATCTGAAACTGGTTTGGTCAAAACTGTGCAGTGTGACAAAAATCGGTCTGAGCCTTGAATAACGTTAACTGTACTAGTAGCAAGTGTGCGATGCAGTTTTGCATGTGTATGAGCCTGTTTACAAACCTGTTGCTCAACAAAGATATAATTTATTTGCATGCTTGTTCTCCAAATTAACTTCATAACATGGTCAAGTGTTTGAAATAACATTTTGTGATCAGCCGTGGATTCATATCACAGAATGAGGCTGAAATCATACTATTTTATAGTATTATAAGGCTGTCGATTAGCATTGCATTATAAATATACTTAATCCTTATAAAAAATACCCAAGATTGCTTGAAGAACACAGACAAACCATATATTGAATCAATTATATGTTTATTGTCTTCAAGTGTCCTCAGTTAAAATTCCTCTGTGTTTTATTCAGCTACAGCGATAACTGGATTAGAGATTCCTGAAGCGTCGTCAGTACTACTATTTCTGCTATAAAGCATATGTGAAGTTTCTGCACAAGGGCGCCCTTTGGCTTCCGAATCAAAAAGAGCTTTATTGGCCAAGTGTGTTTCACATGCAAGGAATTCTTTTTAATGTTAGGAGCTTCCAGTACAGAAAGTACAAGCAATTTAATTTACATTCCAGTGAATAAAACATTATGAGTGCACATTACATTACGTGTGCACTCAGTAATGCTCACAAAACCCTGTTTTGGGTAAAAATAGGAAAGAAAATACTTTTCTCTAAAGAAACAGGATTTCCCTGAATTATCATCATTGATATCGGTATCGCAATAAATACCAGAAATTCTCGTGATAAATTTTTAGCTCATATCGCCCATTCCTAAACATGTTCCTTTTGATGTAGAATGTAGTAGTAGTTTTTGATTTTCTAAAAAAAGAATCAGCCTATAAGAATCATTTCTCTACAGTCAGGCTACACTGGTTGTATGTTTATTTTGCATGCAGCCTGCGAGGACGACTTGGCAGAGCAAAGATGTTTCTTGCTGTCATTTTTTTTTCATGGCATCACCTTTAATCCTGACTGCAGATATCAGGTTCAAAATATTTATTGCTGTTGTGTTGAAGATTCAGCAATGGAGGAGCACTGCTGATCAATGGAGTTCAGTTTGAAAGGCTAGAATGTTCAACTGTGTTGTAGATTTAATGGGAAGTGAAAAAATGAAGCAGTCCCCAGGCTTGAGAGTGGGGAGTAAATGGCCTTTGGTCTGTAAGTGTAGACAAAGGCCAAGGGTTTACCCTTAGCAATTACTCAGGATGTAGCAGGGAAACACTTCTGCCATTGTGTGTAAGTGTCTAGGCTGATATTTCTCACTTCATGTGTTTTTGTTCACCTTCTGAAGAGGTCACATCCTCTTTGAAGCTGCTGTCAGGTTATTCCTGCTTGTACAGGTGAGTGTTGTGTGTGTAAATTCCCTTCTCTGTCATCATGTCCCTTTAAAATCCTGCCAATGAGCTCATTTTCTGCACTTTAGTTCCCAAGGCGGCACCGGCTTTCCACTGAGCCAAGCATTTCTGCCACCATCCGTCCTGGTTTCTTTCCTCCCGTCCTTGGCTGGTGTGTCTATCTGCAAGCTTTCCATCCTGAGTTCTGGATCTGTGCCTGGTAGATTATGGTCGCAGTGACCCTGATTGGTCACTAGCAGATGTCTTGATGTCTGCCCGCTCACAATCTGTGCTCACAATGGCCCTCTGTACAAGGAGCATTTCCAGTGGATGACTTTTAAAGTGCTTTTATGACTCTCATGAATGATTCACTTGCTTTTTTAGAAGCATCTTTGCAGTCTGTGCCTTTTGCCAGCCTAAGAGAACATGGTCTGCATGAAGATGCTTCTGTATTGTACGAGTACAGAACAAAAGTTCTCATTAACTTAAATTACTCACAGACCTTCGTTCATCTTTGAAACAGAAATTATGATATTTTCAATGAAATCTGAGAGCTTTCTGACCCTGCGTAGAAAGCATTGCAACTGACACGTTCAAGGCCTAGAAAAGTAGTAAGGTCATTGTTAAAATAGTGCATGTGACATCAGTGGTTCAACCGTAATGTTATGAAGCTACGAGAATTTTTTTGTGCTCAAAGAAAACAAAAATAACGACTTTGTTCAATTTCTCCTCTTTCATGTTTTCTGAAACAATTACTACATGTAAGAATGCAAATCTGTTATGGATATTGCACATACAAGCTTTTGATGTTTAATCTCTGTTAGCAAGAATTCATGCAATGTTTGTAGACTCCCATGTTTTCGAATTCCAATAATAGTTTAGAAGTGAACATGATTGCCAGTGGAATTCACCAGGTCATACATTCATGCTGTGCACTAATGCTTTTGATGCTATGCTATGATAATCAGGTAAACTAGCTTGTGTGGAAGGGCTCACAACTTTTCGCCTGTAGGAATTCACACATTGTACACCCACTCTTAGGTACACATTAAACAATACTTGCCTCTGAGACAGCTGATATAGATATCCAACACCTACTTTAGGTCTCTGTGGTCTCTGCAGATGTACCAAACCCATACTAAATAACTTTACAGGTCTTGAATTTATTCAACAGATTTAAAAAATAGAAAGGAACTGCAGGGTCCTATTTGCTGGTTAGTGTGTTTACATTATGTCAAGAAGAGGCTGCGTTCTACGCTGTGAAAGCATGTTTGTTTTGTGAAGAATCAGTAGTTAAAATTCATATTTTCCACCATAACACAGCAATACAATTAGAAACTTTTGTTGTGTGCTCATCATTTTACTTAGGACTGCTTGTCTATTCTTGGCTTTTATTTTCTTTGGCTTCTAATCTTCTTTATTTGGACCAACAAATGTCTCTGAACCACAACCTGTAAGTATGATTAATAAGTTGTGTACGTGTTTACTTGAGTGGTGAAAATATCAAGGTTTTTGTGCTAATATGTGATGTATACCTAGTGCAGCTTTAAATTTTCCAGGTAAATCATGATATTACTGTCTTACTGAAATAGTTCTGGTAGTTCGCTGTGAATCCAGTATTTTCTAAGACTCTGTCTATTAATGTAGACTGTCATTCTAATTACTTCGTTTAATAATAATGAATGTAACTTGGACATATTTTGGTTTACTGTATTGTTTCATTAGTTAGTCACGTTAGCACTCAGCTAACATATCCACCATTATTGTTTTGTGTTTACAAAAGTGTTTAACAGTTTAGCAGCTAGACTTTAGCTGTGGGCGTGATTCACTTGCATAAGTGTTAAACAATGTTTTTATGTCATTATTTTAAGAATGGATTGAAGCACTGTATTGTTTTATGTAAAGGAGCATGCTCAGGGTTGCCAGGTTTTCATAACGAAACCTGCCCAGTTGCTATTCAAAAGTAGCCCAATGGTGTTTTAAGGGGGTGTAAAATACATGCTTTTTGAAGCGTTTTGAAATCGTTTACATTACAGAAATGTATATTCTGAGAAAATTACACTGTAAAAAAAATCCAGAATTTTGCCAGAATTTTACAGTTAAAAATACGATAGCAGCGTTGTAGGTTAATGCACCAACCTATTGAAGTACTGAAATTTGTTTTGTACCATTGTAATACAGTGATAACCACCAAAAGCAGGTGGTGATGAGAAAGTGACATGACGAACCAAAGCCTATCGCAAGCAGCTTTTAAATATTAACATAATATAGAAGGTGCACAGGTAACATCATCATGGTAACACACATGAAACTGAAATAATGCAATAAACATTAATTTAACAACATTAGATGTAACATACAACCCTAATTAAAGAAACATTTTTATTTCAACAAAAAAAACCAGCAAATTTAAAATTCTGGAAATGTCAGTTACGGTTATTCACTGTAATTTTACATTCTTTTTCCACTTCCCAAAACAGCAGACTACCGTAAAATTACATGCAATGTCTTAATACAGTTTTTCACTGTATATAGTAGGGGAACTTACCGTTAACCATTTAACAGGTTTTTACTGTAACATTTTTACAGTCTTTTACTGTTAAATTAATGGTCATTTTTTACAGTGTACCTTGGTTGCATTTAAACCAGTTTAATATCAGGAATATTTTTTTGACTTCTGTTGCATTTTTATGCTACAAACCCTGGTTAATTTTTTATCTTGTTGGTAAACAAGACTTGCGAGTGCAACCAGTAAATTGATTCTTTGGTGTTGCTGTGATTTTAGATACAGCTGGCTTGCTACCCTTTTTGCCCCCCATGAGCTGTCAATCATCGGGGTGTGCAAAACCACTCTCACCAAAATTGATAGCAAACAGCTGGTGAACGCAAACACTCAGTGTGGCTGGTTGATGAGAATGAATTTATAAACATTTATAAATCCACCACCAAGATTTTGCCAACCATCAGAAGAAAAATTCGCTTCACACTCAGATGGAAAAAAGCCAGATAATGATGGGACCCGATAACAGAATTGTGGGGGATGGGGTTATTCTGGAGGGTGTTCCAGTGCAGTTTCGATGACCCGTGACCATTTCCTCTCTGGTTGGGGCTCTTACAATTAACTGAAGGATTGCCCTACCTCCCTGCCTTTTTTCAGGGGCTGCAGGGTGACTCTTGAGGCTGGTGTTATCCTCTGTTTGTTTGGCTATTGTTTAGCTGACAATAGGCCAGATCTACGGCTGCAGGCGGCTAACCGATGAAAGCTTTTCATGGTGATAAGTCTCGCTTTCGGCAGACGCTGTGAAACAAGAAGTCAGCCGGAACTGTGGCGTGTGGCGCATGTGTGTGGGGCAGGGCTTATTAAGCAAACATGAATATTCATAGTGGTTTGATCCACGATTTGTTGTTGAACATTCAAGTTTTGTCATTCATCAACTCATTTTAAAAAGGTTTTAACATTTTTAACCTATGGAATTTGAACAAATTACGCATTTACAGAACATTCCGAGCTACTGAGGGCTTTCCCCAAATGTTCTGATGTTTATCTTTGAGTCTGTATGTAAAATAACCCGTCAGACGAGTTACTCAGACACTACGTAAATGCATAATCTGACACAGGAGAGAAAACATCCTCCCTGTGAACAGGAACAGAAGTTTTGAGTGTGAACACGCTGCTAACATCTCATGGAGATGATGAAGTTGGCCTTAATTGCTCTGATTGAAACTAATTTGTGGGCTCTTTGTTCGAAGAGCCTCGGTGGCAACACCGCTTGATATGGGGGATGCTTAATTGCGAATGCGTGAAGAAGGGAGTTGCTTATTTGCATATGGTTGAGGATGTTTATTATTTGGGTACTCAAGTGAAATTATATTTTCGTTTTTGTATAAACAGCAGTGATCTGTTGTAACCCCTGTGCTGGGAGCACAATGAGAAATGAATAGCAGCCCGCGGGGTTTGACAGGGAGAGGGGGATGTATGAATGAGTAGTTATGGGTTTGATGCCGTTTATGAGAAGCCAGTGACTATTTGTCATCGTCAGTCTCTCGTTAACCCACCGTCAGACACACACACACCTCCCCCCACTGCTTTCTGAAGCACGAGCTGCCCTCAGGATATGGGGCCGGACCCTCACCCACACAATGCAAGTGTGTGTATGTGTGTGTGTGTACGCATCTCATTATGTATGCAGCGTGCAGGAAAATTGATAATGTTTCATGGCACACAAAGCAATTAAAGTTTTGTATAATTATTTCATTAATTTGTGAGTCAAGGTTTGGCCTGAGACCTCAGCAGGGGTCTGTCGGCTCAACCTGCTGTTGGGTGCTTTGTGCCTCGGTTCTCTTTCATACTTTCATCCTGTTTCGTGTTCCTTTATTCTGCCATTTGTAAGACTTGGTAAAATCTATCTATCTATCTATCTATCTATCTATCTATCTATCTATCTGTCTATCTGTCTATCTGTCTGTCTGTCTGTCTGTCTGTAATTCAAATTCATTTTGATATTTCTTTGAGGGCATATAGTCAAATATGTAGGGCTCTATGATTTCCATGATGTTGAAAATGCGGACGGAATCTTGGAATCCAGTCACAGATGTCACAGAATTTGTGAAAGTTTGGATGAGTTAATCAAAAGTAGGTCATTACACTTAAATCAAATCGCACGTGTGTGTGCGCATGGCTCAGATGCGCAGTTTCGTTTACTACACACAGACCGGTGTGTGTGACGCTCACGGTGATTTCGCATTTCTGATCTCACCAAATGGGGACGTAAATACTTGAACATCATTTCCAGAACTGCTCTGAAGTGTCTTCATGAGCATTTTACCATTTGTTATGAGAGAAACTGTCGTCATATCATATACATACAGAAATGTAAAGGTATTCACAACAACCCAGCAAAATAAAGTTAACTGTGTGTAGTTAACTTGAAGACATATATTACTATTTTTTAGTAGAATGTGTATAATAATACTACTACTACTATTTTTACTAAAATTTTCAAAACTTTATTTTATTAATGAATAATCACACAATATTTCTTTCATGTTTTAATTTTAAATTTTGTTTGCCAAAAAAAGTTTAATTTTCATTTAATTAAAAGATAAATTAAATTTAATATTTTTTTTATGCCTTCATTTGATAACCAGAAAAATGTATAATAAAGTTATAATTTAATTGTTTTTTTTTTTTTGCATTCAAATAATTAGACATGCTTAAACAGAATTTAGTAGCAATAAAGATAAAAGAAGGTGAGAAAAAATAAAACGTATTATAGGGCCCTAAGCATGTAATTTTTGTAAAAATTTTAATAAATTGATGTCGCACAGATAGCCTTGTGAGCAGTGCTCCAACATACAGCGCCGTTGCACTACGGGTGTCCAATGTTTGAATCCCTACTCGAGGACCTTTCCCGATCCCACCCCCTATCTCTCTTCCCACTTCACTTCCTGTCAGTTCAGATCTGTCCTTTCATAATAAAGGCAAAAATGCCAAAAAATAAATATAAAAAAATATATATAATAATAATAATAAATTGATGTTAAATTGTATAGGTTTAATAATTGTAATTAATTAGACTTGCTTTTTGATTAATAAAATGTATTTTAACCATTAAAGAAAAGAGTCCAGGCAAATTTAAATGGAAAAAATGGAAACCAGAAAAATTTAAAAGAAAAAAACGAAATTTGGGAAAAAATAAAACCGATTTCATAGGACCCTAAATATGTCAGGGTGATACACCTGGCCATATATCAAAATGAAGGGGGAAAAAAATTAATTCTTAAAAAAAGGACTTAAGTTGTACAATTGTTTTTTTCTTTGTTTTACTAAATATATATATTAATTGTCAGCACTAGTTTGAACACTTTTGAAAATGGTTAATATGTGTACCCACAGGAATAAGAAAAAATATATTACATTTTACTTGGTTACACCACATGATTTTATAAAAAGTTTTTTTTTTTTTTTTTTTAAATGGATAGTACAAAGCGTACATTTCTTAAAACTTGGCAAATGTGTTTCAGTGTAGAAAGAATTCGCCTTTTCTATGTAATGTAATGTCTTATTTGTCCTTGATCCATGTTCAAATATGCAGTATTCATGTATATTAGGTGAACAATATCTGGATGACCTACTACATCTGCTGAGGTTCTCATGTGTCCACAGTCTCCTCACTGCTCCACCTATTTTGTCCTGGCTGACAGAAGGTGAAGTCGTTCTTGAGTCGGGGACGACAGGCGCTCTGTTTGAGTGTGCCGTCTGAGGATGTGTCGGATTGCCATTGTTGCAATTCTTGGAAAACCCCGTCTTGTACCCCCACCCCTCACCTCTTCACCTCACTCAAGGAAAAGAAAAAAAAACAGGCATGGATAATGGCACTCTTACAAACAATCTGTTCCTTCAGTCCCTGGTATTGTGATTGTTCCTGACAGCAGTGTGTCTGTTCTTGATGATTAATGCCACGGCTGCTCTGCTTTGTTTTGGACCCTGTAGGCATTGTTGTTTTCTGGGCTTTAATTCCTAACTTGTCTAAAATGAAGAAAAGGACAACGCTACATTTTATAATGCCACATATTGGTGTAGTTACATACTACAAACTTCAGGTTTTTCTGATTTTCTTTTCCCGTCATTAGTGTCCTCTCCTGCTCATAATGGCTTTCATCTTGCCATTAGACACCGCAGGCTGGCACAGAGCACCGGCGTAGAAATGGCGCCTGGCATCTTGGCCCTGCTGCAGCCCTTCCCAACAGCATCTCAGATTCCTGCCATGACTGTGGTTTGGTTTAATGCGTTCATCAACGAGTGATGACACACAGGAACCCGTAAGAGTGCATGTGAGCAGTTTAGAAAGTTGTTGTGAAGTTTTGTCGGGACAGGTGCTTATGGACTTTTGTAATGATTTTACACAATTTGGGCAAACCGTAGCTGTCAGTTATGCCCCTTGATACTGATAAGTTTTATATAAATTGTTTATTTTTTCATCATATCCCATTGTAATCACTTAAGATTTTACTTCGTTTTGTCAGAGCTCTGCAGTTCATTGTGAACACACTGACTGTCCTTGTGCAGTTTCCAGACACATCTATGTGCAAAAGTACATATTTTCATATTTTTCTTAATGACTGATTTTCTTACATACTGCAGTGCAGCAAATTGATTTTAAAATCCATTGAAGTCAATCATTTTCAGTGAGGATGGAAAACTTTTGCAGCATCACTAGGGCCTTATGGTTTCTACAATGTGGAAAACGTGGACAGGAATTGTGGAATCCAGTCATAAAAATGGAATTTACTGAATAATGTGAAATGTCACAAAATTTGTCAAGTTTTGGATGAATAAATCAAAAGTGATATGGACATGATATGGACTAGTGTCTGTGAATATTAAGCTGCAAAAAGACTATTTTAATATGAATTCTGCACGTTCCGCATGTCATTGTGAATGTATGGCGCAGATGCATGGTTTTGTTTACTACTGAAACACGCGTGACGCTAACAGTGTTTTCAGCCTCTGCCGCCTCAGTATATGAGTACATGAACACAAACGCAATCTCTGGAACTGCTCGAGAGTCACTCTATGAGCTATTTACCGTTTCTTAAAAAAACTTTTATAAACAAACAGAAACTTAAAGGTATTCACAGCAACCTGTCAAAATAAAAGTTTGATTTAACTTGAAGTCAATGTGACCGAAACATACAAATAAAATTATTATTAAAACGTTTTGGTTTTTTTTTTTTTTTTTTTTAAAATCTATTCTTCATATTATAAACAACAAAAATGTAAAGGTCTTCACAGCAACCCATAAAAATAAAATTTTGATTTAACTTGAGGAAAATGTTACAAAAATATACAAATAAAATTATCATTAAAACATTTGTTTTTTTTAAAGGAATGTTTACCAGAAAATTGTAAATACACAACACAGTATTTCTGGCACAAAAAAGAAATAAAAAAAATCAGTAAATTTATTTTACATGCTTTTGATCAAAATTTAATGAAACCATTAAAATTGGAATCCAGAAACTGAATGGAAAACACAGAAAAATAGGTAAAATTAAAAATCTGAATTAGATTTTGAAAAAAATTTTATTAAAGTAAAACAGATTTAATAGGGTCTTAAAAATTCTCTAAACTTTTAATACATTTCCACTGAATGTAAGTTCATTTCAATTAATTAGACATGCTTTTTGATTAATATATATTTTTTTAATTTAACTATTAAAACAGATTCTAGAAAAATTAAAATGTGGAAAAAAAAAACAGAAAAATTAAAACAGAACATAAAATTTGGAAAAAAAATAAAACAGAATTTGGGAAAAAATAAAACTAATTTCATAGGGTCCTACATCACATGTTAAAGTAAGAAATCCTTTGACGAAAATCTCACAGAGGTGGGACTGTCTGTGCTTTTGGAAATTGAATTGACTAATTTCCTGCTTTGTTAAAAATTGTTACATCTCGTTCTTTTTTTCACCTCAATTGTTTTTCACAAATTGTCAAGAAATAATTGTGAAATTTGCTTGCAGCTCCTGCAAAATAAAAAAAAATAAAAAGTATACATTACCTTTCAAAAGTTTGGAGTTGGAAGGTTTTAGAAAAGTCTCTTGTAAAAAGCCTGCATTTATTTGATAAAATACGGTGACATTAGTAATAATTTATCATTTAAATTTAAAAATAGTTTTCTGTTTTAAGAATTTTTTTTATATAATTTGAATATATTTTATATAATATATTCTCATGCAACTTCATGCAACAATATCTGAATGACCGAATTTTAAATAACAGTATTTATTTGAAATAGAAATCTCTTATAACGTTATCATTGTCAATTTAAGGAATCCTTAATGAATCTTACTGACCCCAAACTTTGCATTGGACTAAAGTGTCTCGTTAAATGAACAAATGTAAATAGAAAATTTAGAAGCAGCTAAAGTAGACCTTAATGGAGCGCCGTGTTCCACACTTTCCACAATTAAAATTAAAATTGTAATTGTAATCTTGATTATTTTTTCAATTAATGGTGCAGCCTGACAAGGGACCAAAACCTTAGCGCTCCTGGCAGTTTAAATGACACAGTGGTGGAAGCTCATGCGGGTGGTCGGATCCAAACACTGCAAGACAACAAGAGCTCTGTGGAAGCAGTACACTGCTGAGTTGGACCGCTATTGTGTGAACCCCAGTGGTGCGTCAGACCTGCGGTCGTCTTGTTTTTGAGCTGCAACACAGCGATGGGTTGTTTGGAGGCTGCCAAGTGTCCTTGCTATCTTTTCTTTATTCGCTTGTGTTTGTTTCCTGACATTGTAGTAGAGCATACGTGTTTGTGTGTGAATGTAGTCTGCATTGTTGTGAGCTCCATAAGTGTTGGGTTTGATTATGGGCATTTAAAGCTGCTTAACCTTTCATAACACTGCTGTGTCTCATTACGTTTCGCATTTTCTTTGTTTTGTCCAGGAAACCCTTTTGATCTTGTTGTGTTAAATAGCACTCCACGCGACAGCTTAATTGCAGTGTGAATTGCAGCATGCAGGGTACGCTTCGATCCTGCTGTAGGGAATGTTATTTCCAGATCGTTGTAGATACGAGGACGTTCCAGCAGCGTTTACAGGGCTAGCTGGTTTGTTTTGTCTTGTGCGTCTTGCTTGCGCACTCTCCCATTGTCATTCTGTCACTGCTTCTAGTTTTATATCCATTGTCCTGCTTTCAGTCAAAACAATGAGGGGTGGAGAAGCGTTTTGCGTGTGCCTCGTTTATCAAGCTCTCATCAGATCTTCTGTAATAATGGCACGCTGACTGTGTCAGCTGTAATGATATCTTGACTGTAACCATGATAATAGTCTTTCCTGCAAGTAGTGGTGCGTTAAACGTGGGTGGCTTTTTTTTCCATAAGGTGAGGAGGGAGATACAGCATTACTGTGCTGAAGGGCCCAAGTAGGGCTAAAATTTTATTTTACCTAAGCTCTATGAAAGCATATGGACGTATTATTTCCTCTGACCTCGCTGTTTGCATCTTGCCGAATGTAGGTTAAGGTGAATGTTTATCAGCTGTTAACTTCACAAGTTTACACTTAAGTATGACTTGTGTGGGTTGAGTTTTGGTCATCTTTTAATGGAAGAAGCGTATGTGGGTTTTATTTTGGCAGTCTCGGATGTGGTGCGAGGCTGGGATCTGTGCGGTTTGTGTGCAAAAACATGAAACGCTTTAAGAGTGAATTTCCATGTCTGGCTCCAGTCGTTCCCCAAGTTTGTAAACAGAAAACAAATTGAATGAACATGTGATCTCAAAAAGCGGTAAGCAGATGTAGTCACCCAGATGCATGATAGACGTGACGCCTCAAGTTTTTATATCTGAAAATTACTGAAGCTGTTATTGTGGTATGCGGTGTTATCCTAATATTGTATTACATTACAAAACTGTAATGGTTTTACATATCCATTTACAACCCTAGGATTTGTCGCTACAATTAAGTGGTCTGTTATTATCTTATTTGGAAGGGTCATGAATAATAATGATGAGTTCTTCTCATTTCAGCTTTTTCAGCATTTCAGGAAGGAAACACATATATAATTAAGGAAAATATATAATATATAATTAATCAGGGAGCAGCTTCTAATATGCGGGCCACTGAAACTGCTTTTGAATGCAGAATCATCCCTGCACACCCTGGAACATAACATTTATTTCCACAATCTGTTATTTTCGCTATTGTCCTCACTTGTTTCTGGTATATGCAAATGTTGGGGACGTAACTATTAATGATCCCGACTGTAACAGCACATTCTGGTTATGTTGGGATTCACCTCCTTTTCAGTGGTCTTTTGCACGTATTATTTATTATTCAACTATGCCAAGGTAAATACAGTTTTCCATTCTATTGCACCTTTAAGGTTTACACAAAGAGTGTAAACACTTGACACATTTTCAAGTAGTCCGACATGTTCTGGCTCAACAAATGACGTGAATTTTGGGGTGGGACTACCTGTAATAAGCCGCTTAGCAGGGAATAGCTTTTTCAGACAACATAGTCAAAGGAGTAACCACATGCAGAATTGTAAGAAAACTCCTATACAGATGCTAAACTCCATCTTGACAGGTAAGCTTGGATAGCTCCCGGATTCTGCTAACATCCTCTTTTTAGGCTGCACAACCAACTTTTACCTAGTCTGCTGATGTTAAAATGAAATCTTGATCCTGGGTTTGTTCATATAGTGAATTCAGCAAAAATTATTTCTCAGCTGCCTCTGGTAACTTTTCTGTAACTTTAGTAAGAAAGTAGCCTTAGAATAAAAACATCCAAAGACGTGGACATGCAGTGGCACACTAGAGAGATCACTGTCAACGCAACTGTTGCAGAAGTGGAGCCAGTTAATATTTGCATTTAGCATTTGGAATCCAGATAAGCTTAAAATGATTTCCTTGTGTGGTTTGGCATGTTTGTTCTTAGCTGTTTTGGTCTTGAATCAGGTGCTTTGTTAGTGTGTGTGTGTCTTTGTACGTTTCTTCTTGTGTTCTGTATTCTGTGATGTCTGTTCTCCTTGACAGCGCTGACTCAAAGGTGGCCACATTATAATAATAGCAGCAGCGAGGGAAAGAAAAAAACGGAAGGAGAGCTGCAGAAACTGTGCCAGCGGCGCGGGCTGGCGGAGACGGAATTATGGCAATATGGCTATTTTTCCTTCTCTTTTTCCCTTACAGTGGAGCTGCCATGTTTTCAGCGGACCACATCACAGACGCAAAGGGAGGGAAGTCTATATAGAGAATGTAAACACTCCACAGGAAGTGGGAAACGCATTATATTTACATCGTTCCTCCGATGCATCCCTTTGTTTAACCCCATGTTTCTGCACAAGTAACTACTATTACAAACCTACTGAAACTTTAGTGCAGATGTTCATTGCAAAAATCCCACACTTGACAGTGACAACAGTTCTTCACAAGCATTGTGTGTAATTCAGTGTCTATAAACTGCTCAAGTAAAACTCAGATTGAATTAAATGAGACATTAATAAAATTGCAAAAATACATATATCATTAACATTTTAAATCTTGAATGATTGACATGAATTCAAAAGTGCTGTTTCTTACCGTCAGATAATGCAACACAGATTGGTTCTTTTGGAATGTGGAATGTGGTACTACTAAAAGATAATGCAAACTAGAGCATTCCAATTTCTCCCATTTGTTGTAATACCAACGTCCTGTCTCAGCTACTGTCTGTGCTTTTGCCTGTGAAGCCTCCAAATTCTCTGTAAAGATTGTCTATAGGCATAGAGCTGTATGTCTGCTTTGGCCCACCAATAGAAATAGAATAAGTGGTTATAATAACCTAGTAGAGGCAATTCTGTGGCATTCATTCTGTGTAACCACATCTGATCCTTGTTGGTTTTCGTCAGTGCGTCTTGTTTACTGTGGCTGTGCATGAGAAATTTCAAGCACATAATATATTGTCTTTGGTTTTTTTAATGCATTTATTCCCTTTGTGCTGCAGGAAAAAGTGTGTTGTTGTGTAATGCACGTAATACATGAGCAGACAGTCCACACATTTGCTCTAAATATAGGGATCATTATGCAGAATGCCGTTTTTCCTTGTTGTCCTAAGTAAATAGCAAAACCAGTTTTAAGATTGTCATCAAAATTACTGACTCATTTTCATGCACATTTCCATGCGTTTTCATTGAGATGAGATGAAGAAAAATGCTCTGTGATATTATTTAATTTATTTTAAAACTATTTTAATATGTTGTTACAGTTTAACACATTTTTGTCATTTTGCGTTATTGGCAACTAATGTTATTATGATTGACAAACTTTGAGTTTTTGTGAGTGTAATGGAAATTAAATTAAATGAGCATGACATTACAGAACAATGATTAAAGTTAAGGAATATTTTCAAAATTTGAAGGAAATATGACAAAATATGACAAAAAAAAGCTGCAACAAACACTGCGAAAAACATGTATTTAAAGGCAAGTCAGATGACCATACATTACAGTTGAAGCCAAGTGTTTACATACACATGGTATTTTTTATTCAGTACTGAGCTAGGTAAGATATTTTGCATAAAAGACATTTTTATGTCAGTTTATGACAGTCCACAAAAAAATAAATAGTTCAATTTATAAAAATGACCCCGTTCAAAAGTTTACATACACTTGATTCTTAATACTGTGTTGTTACCTCAGTAATCCACAGCTGTTTTTTTTTTTTTTTTGTTTGTTTGTTTAGTGATATTGTTTAAGAGTCCCTTGTTTGTCCTGAACAGTTAAACTGCCTGCTGTTCTTCAGAAAAGTCCTTCAGGTCCCACAAATTCTGTGGTTTTTCAGCATTTTTGTGTATTTACACTTTTAGTGTACGTACACTTTTGACTTCAACTGTACATTTACTGTCATGATATTTTGGTAACGTTGCACAGCGGATGCCAGTAAAATTTGGTCCTGTGAATGTTTTTCAGTTATCAGAATTATAAGTAATGGATTTAAAAATATTTCTCTGAATTGTTTGATTCATTGGTTTGATGCAGAATTGTGAGAGAATGGCAATGTGTGTCCCTCTCAGTGCCACCCTGCTTGTTTGGCACAGGAACAAACACACCTTGTTTGGCTGTTTTGGTAATACTGTGTTGATATGTACGGAATAAAGCCTGGGAGAGAACAGGCCGTGCTTCAGACAGGCAGAGGCAGCCAGGACACAAAACACATGTTCATCTGTGCTTCACTGTATAGTCTGTCTACCTCAATGTGGAAATATCACCTCTGCTTATTCCATCACTAAAATTCTGTGTCTTTTCTTTTCCAACCCTCTTCCTCATTTTGACAAAGAGCAGACACATTCTGCTAAACACTCTTATCTCCCGCTGTCTTTGCGGAGGTGACACCCAGAAACACAGTGTGAGGGTAATAGACTTTCCATTGTCACAGTATGTGTGGATACATTTAAAGCACAGAGCTTGCATGTTCACCTTATGTAGGCTGTAAAATCTAGGACACAGACTCAGCTTTTCTTCTGCTGTCTCAGCATGTGATGTGCACGTGTGTAGCGGGTTTATGTTCATTAAGAATGTCTTACTGAGTCAGGAAACTTACGAAGCCTGGTGTATTACAGGATACCATATGGTTGGTACTAAGGAGGTTGAATATAGATCGTTTTAGACAATTGATTTAAAAGTAATGGTCCTTTTGTAGTTTATAAATAATCAGCTAAAATTAATATTCTGGGTTAAATACAGTTTAAAGTATTAGTTTATTTTAGAATAAAAATTTCCTGATAATAATTTATGGTTTAACATCTAACAGAAATATTACACTTGTATTACTTTTGTACAGCATAATGTATCTCTTTATTCCATTTTATGTCAAATTTAAGTAAAACAATTAAATAATAAAAATAAATAATACGACCAGATTAACCACTTAATTGTAGAAAAAAATATACAATTATCAAAACATTTTTTGAGGAATATTCACACAATTTATCTTTCATGTACTATATTAATTTTAACAATAAACCTCTGTTTGTTTCCCCAAAAAAGGGGTTTAATTTTCATTTTATTAAACAATAAATATTGAATACCTTCATTACACAGAGAGTAAAGTACCAAAAAAAGGTAACGTTGGGTACCGATACCAGTACTGCACTGGTTAAAATGTGGGGGTGTACCAACCTAATTTATCTAGTAAAAATGATTGGCCAAAAAAAAATTCATATATATATATTTTTTTTTAACCACAAATGCTCATCTTGCACTAGCTCGACTTCATACATTACGTAGTCATGTTGGAAAGGTCGCATGTAACGTTGGCGGAAGTACCAACTTAGTGTTTGCAAAATAAACGTCCAAAGTCAAACTCCCTTTACAAAAATAGATCACCCTACCCTACCGTTTTGACCCGGAGTACACAGATGAAGAACCAACCACACGTGACTTTTTCAGCATGAAGTTGTGGACGCTCATTGCAGAGTTAGTGGAAGAAGAACATTTGTTGTTAAAAATTACACACATTTTTATTTTTTTTTTAAGAAAATGACAGATTGTTTCACTAGGCAAGATCCTTATTCCTTGGCTGGGATTGTGTAGAGCCCTTTGAAACTGCACTGAAACTGCAGTTTGGACCTTCGACCCATTGGCCTCCACTGAAGTCCACTTTATGGAAAAAAATCCTGGAATAGTTTCCTCAAAAACCTTAATTTCTTTTTGACTGAAGAAAGAAAGACATAAGCAGGGCTCATGTCTTTCTTTCTGACATTGAGTTCTGACATTGTCTTGTCAGGCACTGGATGTTTTCTCCTGAGAAACGGCATATGAACGGCTCTAGATGTCATGATCATACTGCCGAAGGGTCCTAGTTTGTCACTGGGAACTGGTTCGATACGTGTGTGGCAGCACATTGATTCAGCTAACGCAATGACTTTAGCATGCAGGTCAATGAACTGGTACAACAGCGACCCTGCTGCACTGGGAACACTGGGGAAGATGGAAACTTGAGGCCCCTCCTAGGAAAACAGGAAGCAGCTGTAACAACATCCTGTTTGAGAGTGATGTCCAGGGAGCAGTGGCGTATGGGTGAGCCATCAGTAGCCCAAATGCAGCCCAAAAGAGGGGCAACAATGCAGCCCAGTGTGTCAGAGGAGCAGTGGGGGGCCGACGGACTGGATTTTTTCCATTTGCCCTGTTTGGGTCAATGGCCAGCAGTCACAGACGCATGATGCAGGAATACAATTATTTGCTGGTTGACTTTGTTGAAGATGATGGTTGATAATGGAAATTGGAAAGAAGGAGAATCTTAGTAATCTGAGCTAGTCTCTTAGCATGTGTGTTTTCACCAAAACTGCTGGGAAACGTGGCTTTGTGTTCACAATGCTATTTTGGGAGCTGCAGTGAATGAGGAGATGAAACATGCTGTTCTCGGTGTCTGGAGGGAACGATGGGGTGAGGTGGGAATGAGATGAGAGAGCTCGAGATGAGGAGTGTAAAGTGACAGTGAAACGGAGGGAGGAGGGAGGTTCTCCAATATCCTCAAATGATCAGAGTGTACAGCAGTAAGTCATGTTTCTGGCAGCATTCAGAGCTAATTGAATTGAACTGAGGCTCTTCAGAACACTGACTCCACATGCACTTAGCTGCCTCTCACTGTGTTCTTTATAACAGGCTTGAACCGATTGGGCAAGCCTTATGTGTGCCTTTTTGTCTAAGTTCCTCATTTTCAATTCTAATATGGCCCGTCTTGACCGGAACTTGTGTTAGCATTTTACTTCGCAGTTTCATATTGAAGCAGACAGATGCAGACTAGTGTTAAGCTCAAAAAGCACGCCTTCAACTTCACAGACCGTCTAAGATCTTAAAGGGATAGTTCAGCCAATAATGACAATTCTGTCATTTACTATCATTTATAGTATTAATGATTTACTATCATTAATTCTAGCATTTATTCATGTCCTTCCAAAACTTTGGAAGGCATTTTTGAGATGGGTGAAATCTAGTTATTTTAATAGGAATCCATGTGGAATTTCTCATGAGGGTTAAAGATTTCCACACAGTGAATTTTTATTTTATTTTTTTCCTGGGATCCAGTGATTTTCTTGATGGAGAAAATGCAGACTGAATCACAGAATCCAGTTCTTTGAATAAATCAAAAGCAGGTTTTAGACATTATTGATCCATAAAATTTAATTAAATCTTTCAAAAAAAAATTGAAAAGGATTTAAAAAGAATGAAATTACAATGTAAAACACAGAATGAGTCAAATTTTACATATACGATTAATCACATCCAAAATAAACGTTTTGTTTACGTATGTGTGTATATTTTGTATATATTTTTATGTATGTATAAATACACACATACTAAAAATATCTTGAAAATATTTATATGTATTACATGTATATATTTATATTCAAATATAAATATTTTTAATATGTAAACATTTTTCTTAAAAATATGCATGTGTGTATATTTACATATACATAATAAATATACACAGTACATACACACAAATTATGTAAACAAAAACTTTTTTTAATGAAACTTACATAATTTAACAACAATTTATTAAAAGATTAACAAAAAATACATTTTTAAGGCCCTATGGACTACTTTATTTTTTTCTTAAATTCAGTTTTATTTTTACAAAATTCTGTTTCATTAAACTGTAGTACAAAAGTATCTCTAATTAATTGATTTTATTAAAAATATTTATGTATTTTCAAAAATACTGCGTTGTATATTTACATTTTTCTGGTAAATAAATTTAGGTAAATATTTATTGTAATTAACAAAAAAAAAAAAAAGAAGTCATTTTATAAAATCCAACCAATAGAGTATTGCACAAATCTTAAAGTAATGATAGCTTGCAGGTCAGTAAGTCGTTAAACTGATTCAAACTGGAACTTTTTTTTTAACAATTCATTAAAGAAGCTGCTCATAAGAGTCATTTGCTCATTAATTGGTCTACACTGGTCAACCCTTTTTGCGGCTTGAAAGAGCAACAATAGTAAGATGTTATTACTTTTCTTACAACATTTCTTGTCATATTTTGCTGTGCACTGACTGCAAACTCAAATTCATCACAGAGCTGGAGTGAAAAGCAATGCAGGATATGCTGGTGGGCATCCTAGTGCATATTGCACAAATAAGAGCTTTTGCCAAGCTCCAATCTAACCACCTCTTCCTGTCTCATTAGGCCAGTTCTTAGAATAAGCTGCAAAATGCATCACACTTTGATGACCGTCAAGATCCTGGCTGTAGATGAATATAGATGAGACCAGATATAATCAAGCAACTTGGAACTCACACCAGACATCTCATTCAGAGGAATTACGTACTCTCACTGTTCTACAGGAGAGGAAAAAAGATTTATGTCCTGACCGAATGATGATGGATGTCCTTGGGAGTTGTGACTTGCGCCAAGTGCGCCTTTGAGCGCTGTGTAATGGTTAATTGTTGCAAGCTACCCGACACATTCATTATTGCGCTTTGTGTGTTAGTTCCGCTTTCATAAATCCTAATTGAATCTCTGATGGAGCCTCATGGTGTCGATTTTGGACTGGTGTTGGCCTAGTTCTCCAAGTCCCCTCAGGATGCTTACATTGAGTGTGTGGGATTTTAATGATTCAGGAGACTCTCTAAAAGCTGAAAGTTCATAAAAAGAGGGTGAATCCTAAAATAAAAGCTGAGGAAGAACCTGTTCTGGGTCAGACCATCACAGACACCAGAACATTGACCCTTGCAACATTATGTAGAATTATTGTAAATCAGGGGACTTCCTGTAAACGTCTTTTCTGTTTTTTCTTCTAATTTCACTTTTCTGTTTTTTCCATCACGTCGTCATTTTCTGCCCGACACACAGAGTGGGTGGTGGAAGTGCGCTTCTGTAATCGGTCAGCTCACAGCGAGGGGGTGGAGGGTCCAGGCAGGTCATGGGAAACTGACTGCAAAGAATCAACGCTGAAATGAGACTCTCACTCTACATACACATATAAACAAATACATAAGAGCATTTACATAAGACACATGAGCTTCCCACAGGGCACACACCCCCCTCATTAGACCACCTGCTGGAAATATCTGTTTCCTATTCTAAAGTTGATATTTGTGTCCTTCGTGACTGTCAGTGACTGTAAAGTGACAGCATGCTTGTCACCAGTCGGTACTGAAATTGCTGTTGAGCGGATTCTTAAACACAGCTGATTGGCCATTGTGTTCACGCATTCAACAGAAATGACTGTGATTGGCTACAGTGAGTGCTCACACAAAACGTTTAAAAGCAGGCGTCTGTCAGCAGATCTATCTATGTGCAAATATATCAGGGATGTGCTAATTTTTAAACAGTAGTGTTTAAAAATCCACTCAACAGCGCTCAAATGCTAGTGGGAAATGAACGTTTTCAGTGCTGACTGGTACCAAAGTCAGTACTTTTGACAACACTAGTGTGGTTTTAGCATTTTAGGGCATTAAGATTTAATTGACTCTGTAATTTAAAAACGTTTGATGACATGTAATTTCTTAGCACATTTTAGTGTTAAAATATACAATGCATAAAAATAAAACTCCAATTTGTTGCTGTTTCATTTTGTTTTGGCATCATAATTAATTTAGTGAGGTTTACTATTTACTTTTTTTTAAGATAACCACTGAATAGTGGTTGAAATAAGAGTTTTACAGTGCCTGATGGTATATTTGATATATGCCCAATACAATTTAGTACATAAGATGTTTACTACATGAAAATGCTGGCATGAAAATAAAACCTGTTTGCCTAAAACGCATTCTCAAATTTCAAAAAAAATAAATAAATAAAAAATGGAGAGAGAAATTGTTTACTATCTGTTGACAAAGTCAAGTCATGTTTATATAGAGCTTTATATTATACAGACTGTTTTAAAGCAGCTTCACACTAATACACTAATAAACAGAAAAAAGTGTTAATGTTGTAAAATTAATTATTTATGAAAAGCTGTACAGAAGATATTTGTGTGTTTATTCAGCTTGATTTAGTTCAGTATTGTTAACAATTCAGTTAAATAACTGTCAGTTGTGCAAATTTCATTAGTTATGAAATAAATATTATTAATTTACCCCATAAGCAGCTCTTCAGGAGGCAATAGTTTCATTTTCTATTCATATTCAGCTTAAAGGGTTACTCCACCCCAAAATGAAAATTTTGTCATTAATCACTTACCCCCATGCCATTCCAAACCCGTAAAAGCATAGTTCATCTTCGGAAAACAAATTAAGATATTTTTGATGCATTCTGACAGCTCTCTGACCCTCCCATAGACAGCAATGTAATTAATACAATCAACTTCTAGAAACATAGCAAGGAGATTGGTAAAATAATCCATGTAACATCAGGGGTTCAACTGTAATATTACAAAGCTACGAGAATTTTTGTACGCAAAGAAAACATAAATAACAACTTTATTTAACAATTTGTCTTCAAATATCCATATACAAAGCTTTTACGGGTTTGTAAAGACGTGGGGGTAAGTGATTAATGACTAAATTTTCATTTTGGGGTGGAGTAACCCTTTAAGTCAGTTCAAAACTGGCAGTAAAATCTGCAGCTGGAAAAGAATGGAGATAAATACTACTGTTAATTGGTTAAGCAGACATGAGCTGCGGTTCTATTACAGATTTGTGATACACTTTTGTAATTATGTGATTAAAAAAAAAAACTAAATGAGTTGCAAAATGAGGATGTTTCCATTAACTGATGATAGATATTTGACTAAAACTACATTTTCTCCTATCGAGATAAGCCATGGCAAGGGATGTTGGTACGCTTACGTGTATCCCAGCCACTGCACTAGCTGTTATTTTTAATTGAAGGAGACATGGGTGTGTATCTTTAGTGAAGCAGCACGGAGCCACTTCTGGGATGCTTCAGAAACGCACCGTGACATTGCAGGTATAAACACAAGCATTGCCTAGAGTGAACACGATCAGCTCCGGTGGCTGTGTCAGAGCCATAAAGCGTTGCAGACGTGTGCAGTGTTAATAAGGGGTTATCCAAGCATTAATGGCAAGGAAAGGCCTCTTATACTTTAGAGCGGCCACGTATAAGGTGTTTCTTGGAGGTTATAGTACATTGAAGAATGATCATGTGACGTAGACCAAGCTATTGCCATTGCAGTTTTGTGAAATATTTCTTTTTCGAATTGCCTGACAAACCACCTCATGCGAGAGTAAACATTTTTTTGTGATATATGGGAGTTTTTGCAAAATGTGGTCATATTTTCAATTAGCAGTTTCAGTTTGCGCAGTTTGAAGGGTAATGGAAACGCAGCCATCGGCTGATAATCTCAACGACCGCATTTACATTGCAAGTCCTGATGCCTAGTTATCTGCAATTACACTACGATTGGTGAAACTACCCAAGACATACTGACCTGGAAAAGCATCCACATGATTTAACGCCATTTGCTGCCATCGCTTTTTCAATGACATATGACTTGCATTGACAGGGAAATTTCCAATCTGCCGCTTAACATGACAGACGTCAGTGATTGTAACTGATTCATATTAGATTTATTTCCACTTATGAATAAGGCCTAAAACCGATCTGATAATATTGGTATCCATGTGATTGTTCTTTCTTACACATTTGTGGGTCATATCCAGTCTCTCACTTGGGAGGAGAATATCAGAATTTGGACTCTTGAACTGTGTAATGTAAAGACAGCCAAAATGACTAAATATTGACAGAGTAATTACCTTGGACTAATGCTGAGTCTGTCACTAACTGCAGCTGAGCCATGAATTTCTTTAACTGCAAAAATTGGGTGATAATCAAAGCAAAATTCATCAGTTGTTTGGAGCCAATAATTGAGACATTGTTCTCCAGACATGTATACATTCCCATGAGAAGCAAGAGCGTGTCTGCATTGTCTCTCCTCAGAGTTGTGGATGAAAAGGCGGAATAATGACTGGGTGTTTTAGTATCATCTTTATTGCCTTCAGTTTTTTATAGATGAAATAAAGGCTGCTTTCACACAGTATTCATGGTTATTGAGCTCTGTGCAAAGAAAAATATCAGAAGAACCTTTTTTTTTTTTTTTTTATCCTGCCAATGTTTGAGATGGAGATTTCTTTACGAGAATCGTACTAAAGTATAATAGTAGCTTCAGACTAAAGCTCTTGCGGTGTCTTTCACTACTATTTTTATCGAGGTTGCAGTTTTATAATCAACCATGGTATTGACTTCCATAATGAAAAATAATTCAGCGAGTCTATTTCAATTGAAGAGGTGAAACAAGATTGACAAGAGCTTTTGCTGTAATGAATCATTGCCGGTCTGTCACTCCCATCACGTCTTCTGTGATGTTACAGATTGTCATTTTGAATGAGTCGCGGTATCACAGACAGCTGTCATGGCGCCGTGTTGATTGGTTTCATCTGCGTGTGGGATGCCCAATAGATGAATTAGATCAGAGGTCTCAGATAAGTCTGGCTTGTCCACACAACATGATTCATATGTGATTACAGCTTCTATTGTACAATCAATCCTTATTTTTCCTTTAATACCCAGTTGGTTTTCATATATGCTTTCTGTGTGGGTAGCAGATTGTGTTAACCTTCCTCAGATCTCAGACACTGTGGCCTTTTCAGGGTCACCTAGTGGAATATATGAAGCAACCCCCCAAAGGTTCTTGTTTTCTTTTCTATTCTTCATCTGCTAGCCTTTTGAAAAAGTGGCCATGGTGCCAATCCCCAAGGGGTTATGCATATATGTTAGCATTAGCGTGTGTTTAGTATGGGTCTCTTGAGAAATTATAGACTGTCGTTATCTGACAACAGTGAGCAGATGATGGCAGCAAAGAATCGCTTTGTGCATGGATATAGACACAACAACAACAAAAAAATAAAGCAATGTCCCAATATTTCCAAAAAAGCTGTTTGTGTGGCACTCGAAGTTGCAGCCTATGAAGATTGCCCAAAAGGTTTCATTTCAATTAAGATGCCGCTTCAGGCTGGTATACACCACATGATTTTGCGTAGATTTTTGCCAAATTGCATATATTTTAGAGTTTGCATTTCATTAATTCCCTGGGAATCGAACCTATGTCTTTGGCGTTGCTAACGCTATGCTCTACTGTTATCTAGCATTGATCGTCATGGGCATTTGCTTTGATAACAGAGCATGACCCGACCGTCTATAAACTTCACAACTCTTCTGGAGTCATGGATTTTCAGGCTTATTTGCTGGCTTATTTGCTGGTCTCTGAGCATTTGAGCCCATGGTGCACCTGCAGCCACTATTGTTCTATTGTAATGTGAAACGTGTTGTGCAGCTGAGCATGTGGGCCATGCAGGCACTGTGGGTCCTAATTAACACATTTGATCATTCGCACTGCTGAAAAGACCTAAAATTATCACAAACATGTTTTGTTCCATAGTGTAGTTGTGGAGTAGCATGTTCGGGTTGGCTAAGTGTGAGAGTGTCTTTTCCTCTGCTGTTTATATTGATCAATGAGTCGCTCATCTAGAACTGTTCTGTAAATAAGACTGAAGTGAAGGGCATGACCACATTTATAATGATCTCTCTCTTTCTGTTACAGATGCCTTTGTCAACAGCCAGGAGTGGACGCTCAGTCGCGCAGTACCGGAGCTCAAAGTGGTGAGTCTAGTCACTGATTTTTTTTTTTTTTTTATCATAATTAATACAGAATTTCATCAACATTATTTTTTTTTTTATCGATTATTTGATTATTGCCACAGTTTTTAGAAGTTGAGGAATTGTGATTTTTAATGGAAATATTACCAAATGTTAGAATAAACATTTATGCCAGTACAATATACCAGTAATAACAGTAAAAAGAAAAAAACGATCCAACTGCACTTCAGCACACATGGTTAACGCTTGTGTGGTGCGCTCATATCACTAGGCGCCGTTCACAAAGAATGCGCTTTTGTGTTTACAAAGATACGTCGCGGGCATAGGAAAATAATAGGAAAAACCAAGTGAGCCGCACAAGTCTTGAAAAGTTGAAAAGTCACCCCCCAGGTGGCTGATCCCAGTATAGGTCATAAACCTCGCCCTCTCCGTAATCTAATCTAATGAGATGTGAGATAAACTAAAGAATTAAATTTCACTTCAAATAATTGTTTTCCAAAGATGTTTTTTGTCATTTTATGTAGTTTTTATCACGCTGATGTAAGTTCAAGTGTTCGTTTTTAAAATAAGTTGTAAAGACACTGTAAAAACGGGAGTGTGACGTCATGATTGACAGCTAAGATTGACACATTATGTGAGTGAACTTAGTCGCCAACTGACTTTTTTGGGATTTTCAAGAGGAGATTGGGGTTTTATTTACCTTATTTTAACACAAGGGGTGTGTGCTTGCAATCGACTCTGCAGGAGTGTGGGACGTGGCGCCACTTTGCTCGCTACTGCACAGACTTGAGTACCGAGTTCTCTACTGCGCAGTCTCTGGTCCCAAATCAGCGCAATATGTCCGCGTCCTATTGGGGTCCTGGCAGCTTCACTTCTCTTCAATGAAGAAATACCAACCTGTGAAGGACTAATACTGTATGTCTAATATTTCGTGTTTGCATCATGATGACAGGTTGAAAGCTGCTGTTCATAGTTTTTACATAACATTTATAGTTCATAATAGTCTACTGGTGTTATTACGTCATTTTGAGTTTGAGTTACTTTGACTTTTGAGGGGTTTTTTTTAAAAATCGTTTCCTTCCTATTATTTCTTAACATATAATATATTAAGAACATGCTGACAACTTAATGTAGGGCTGGGCAATATGGCAAAAAAATCTTGTTTTTTTTTTTGTTTGTTTGTTTGTTTTTGTTTTTTTTAGAACGTTTGACTGATTCTCTTTTTTTTTTTTTTTGGCCTTATTATGATAGGACAGATTGTAGCTAACAGGGAGAGAAGGGGGCGGGATAGGGAAAGGTCCTGGAGCCGGGATTTAAACTCGGGACGCCCGTAGCGCAACTGCGCTGTATGTCGGCGTGCTGCCCACAAGGCTATCAGCATGAACTGATTATTTGTTTTTTTGTTTGTTTTGTTTTGTTTTTTTAAGATTCTTGAAAATGTAAGTACTTGATGGTCAAGTAAAAAAAAAAAAAAGATGCATAAACTACAACTACATCTTGTACAAACTTGTCTTATACGTTTTGTATGTTCAGAAATAATACAAGGAAAATGCTTAAAAAATGTTCAAAAGTAAAGGTCACTTAAATTCAAAATGACTGAAGGTATAACACCAGTCGACTCTTATTAATAATGAATTGTTCTGTAAAAACAATGAACAGCAGCTTTCAGCCTGTCACCATGATGCAAACATGAAATATCAGGCATACAGTATTTTTTTTTGTTATTCGATTGCACTGCTTTTCCATTGTTTATTCTATGTAAACATGGGCGCATTTGACTTTAGCACTCGCATCTCTTGCAGCATCTCATGCATGTAACAGCAATTTAAACATGTGGCGCGTTTAAAGGGTGAAAGAAGTTCAGTCCCATCTTCTTGCATGTTTTTCCTATTCCACTGCCTGCATCACATCTTTGTCAACACAAAAGTGCATTCTGTGTGAATGGTGCCTATCAATATGAGTGCGTGAGCGGTAAGTGGTTAATCACGTGCGCCGACATGCGGTTGGATCATTCTTTTCTCTTTAATATTATAATTGGCATATTGTCAAACGTCTAATTTTAACGTTTGGTAATATTTCTGTTGTAAATTGCGATTCCTTGATTTCTAAAAAATAAAATTGTGGCAAAACATTCAATACGAATTAATCGATAAAATCTGAAAAATCGCCCAGCCCCAACTTCTTGTGTGGTGCCCTTGGAATAGAATTTTCTTTAACTAGAGGGTTAATAAAGAAAAAGCAAAACATTTCAGCATTTTTCTCCATGTAATGGACTGGTATGGTGCCCCGAATTTGAACTTCCAAAATGCACTTTAAATGTGGCTTCAAACGATCCCAAATGCGGTTGTAAATGATCCCAGACGAGGAAGAAGGGTCTTATCTAGCATAACGATTGGTTATTTTCATAAAAATAATACAATTTATATACCTTTTAATCTCAAATGCTCGTCTTGTCTTACTCTGCCTGAACTCTGTTTTTTTCCAGTTCATGATACTTAGAGTATCTTGAAAAACTCCCATCTCATGTTCTCGCTGTTTTACCTTTTTTGTTAAGGGTGTTTGATCTTCTTTGCATGTTCACTTGGCATAGACTGGATCGGTATTTCTGCAGCGATGTAGGATGATTTTGAAATCATTTTTGAAGTTGAGGGAGAAAATACGATTGGAGTCTTTCGACATACCCTAACTGTCTTGAGCCAGAATACACAGAGTTTAGGGAGAGCAAGACATGACGAGCGTTTGAGATTAGAAAGTATATAAATAATAAATTATTATTTTTATTATTATTTTTATGAAAATAACTGATCGTTTCGCTAGATAAGACCCTTCTTCCTCGGCTGGGATTGTTTACAACCGCATTTGGGATCATTTAAAGCCGCATTTAAAGGGTTACTCCATTCCAAAATGAAAATTTTGTCATTAATCACTTACCCCCATGTGGTTCCAAACCCGTAAAAGCTTTGTTCGTCTTCTGGAGTCATGAACTTTCAGTTTGAACTTGTTTGGAAGTTCAAACCCAGGGCACCATATCAGTCCATTATATGGAGAAAAATCCTGAAATGTTTTCCTAAAACATAATTTCTTTACGACTGAAGAAAGAAAGACATGAACACCTTGGATGACAAGGGGGTGAGTACATTATCTGTAAATTTTTGTTCTGGAAGTGGACTTCTCCTTTACTTTTTAGCACTTAATTTTGTTGACTTAATTACACAGACACTATTTAAAGAGACTTGAGACTGTGTGTTTTTGTGTGTGTGCAGGGCATTGTGGGTAACTTGGCCAGTGGGAAGTCCGCCCTGGTGCACAGGTATCTGACAGGGACGTACGTGCAGGAAGAGAGCCCTGAAGGTAGGTGTTTTGCTGTCAATTGAGCAGGTGAAATATGGAGACTCTTTAAAAGCCTTTGTACTGTTTTATCTCTCACTGTGCAATATTATTAACAGTTTATTTTACTCACTTCAATGCTTTTAAAAGACTTAAAATGGCATATGTGTGTCAATCTGTTCTTAGATCCCATTTAAGTCTTGAAGTTATGTGTAAATACAGTTAATATTCCCTTTTCTTTCAGTACTGCCGAGGCATAGCCTAGATACACTTCTTATTTTTTCTTTCAGCTCTCTCCTTCTCTTATCCTCTTTCTCTCTCCCCGCACACCTGCTGTTAGTATGTTAGTACAGTACAGTTGTGCCGGATGATTCTACTATACTCCCCATGTATAATTGAGAACATTCAAGGCACGCCGCCAGACCACCACAATATGCTCTCTTTCCCGAGCGTGGATCTGCTTTCAAAAGCACCCCGTGTCAATATGTCATGTCCTTTATAACAGTTATTATGTAGTCATGTTAAACTGGCCTTTCAAATGACTCCCTCACGGAGCAGGGTTAAGGTATTCATTTAAAAATCAGGGCTTTTCTTTAAAGATCGCAATTAGTTTAAGCAACATTTAGTACAATTGTGCTTAACTGCAGGAATCTGGATGCCTGGGGGTCCCGTAGAGAGCGTGAGGTCACAGAATAGGGCAGTTAGCGGGCCGACGGGCACTAATCATGTCTCGTCCTCTCCTTTGCACTTTGCCGTATAAAACTTAAGCCACTGCATACCAGCGGTCAACCAGGAAATCGCCCTGGAAGAAAAAAAATCCCCCAGAAATGTCAATTGCCTGTTTTCCGCAGTGGATTATAGCACAGAGTGCCAAAGGAAACTTAGCGCGACATCAGAGACGGTTGAAGTGTGTGTCTTGCTAAGCCTAAGCAACACGGTTAAATCTTTCACGTTTGAGGCCAGCACGTCGTCTGATGTTAGAAGTGCCGCTGAAATCAGATTTGCAGTGACGTTATGTCACATTTCAGCTGTGATTTGAATTTCCAAATTTACATTCCAGTAAAACTACCACATAAGAAGTTTTCCTACTTTTCTTTTTTGAAGTTTCACTATTCTGGGTTTAAAAATAGTGTTTCCTAGCTTTGGTAGAGTAACCCCAACCTCAAAACCACTAAGTAGAGCTGGAGCAGATTTTTACAGTGCACTCTGCAATGAAAGCAGTCGGCCGCATGGGTTTTGCACCGTTTCCCCCCTTCTATCACACATACTACATGAATAGACACATTCTCAGAGCTCATTAGGAGATATTATCACAAGGCCGACTGTGTGTGTATGTTTACGCAAGAAGAAAGGAAAAATCCCTACAGGCCTTGTGGTCTCAATACAGACCCAGCCTTTACCATTTCAAAACCCAGCACTCCATATGGGTAAATAACACAGTCTTTTGCTTTTGCCGCCACAATCATGTTTGATTTAGAAATGCAGCTCTGCTGGGATCAGCAGTTTGGTGCAATTGTGCAGACCAGCCCCTCTGGCGTGAAAAAGGACACTTTTATCAATGTGAAATATCAAATGTATACTTTGAATCTCTTTCAAGTAAAATCTAGATAAACAAGTTGCAAACTGTAAAATCTAGATAAACTAGTTGACCATTGTAACCCGTTTCTACTTGGTAGTTCCAATCTTTGTGGTAAGTGGTTCAATGGCAAATAAGAGTATTTGAAAAAACTAGTTTAAAACATCTGACAAGTTCTTAGAAATCTTTGTATTCATATTGGTTTAAAAGTACACCATTTAAATGTTTTAACTTGAGTTTAAATTTAATTAAGCTAAAAATATGAATGTGTTGTAAACATGAAGTAAAAAGTAATAACAAAAATTTCCCTTACACCTTTAATACAGTATGTCACCACACATTGTGACTTAAAGTGTATATTCATGTGACATGTTTATATAAATTTTATATAGGTAGGTAAGAAGTTAAGTTGAAATAAGCTAATTCATACTTTGAACTTAAACTTTTAATGTAATATCAACTTAAAAATTTTATTAGTAGAAACATAGCTAGCTATAACTAGCTAATACAATATAAGTAAACTTACCAATTTGCGCACATTCTAGCATTAACATAGCATTGCGAATGCTGAATGGACAACGTAAAGAAGAACATTTAACATTTTTGTTTTTAAACTAAGTCACATGTTCCGCTTGACACCATGATGGTAACCCCAAATAAATGAGTCTAAATCAAAAGTTAAAAATCAAGAATTCATCAAACTCAAAACAATGACACTGTTCAGATTACTTAAAATGTGTCAGCTTTGTGAACTTAAAAGAAGGAAGTTCTAAATGCTTATAAAAGTTAATTTGACTTAACTAATTTGTTACATTTAAGTTTGCTCTAACCAGTTAATAAAAAATAACTAAAAAAATAATAAATTATTTTGAGCATTAGGGTTTACAGTGTATGTTTAAATGGTAATTTAATTTATTTTTTAATTAATTCATAAATCAGTTCAAAACATGAGCGTTATGGCACTAGGTCTTTCGAACAATTAATTGCAGTTAATTGCATGCAAAATAAAAGTTTGTGTTTACCTTATGTATGTGTATGTATGTATGTGTATGTACTTTTGCATGTATATATTTAAAAGAAATGAATATTTTATATATATATATATTTATATATATTTATTTATATATTTATATATTTATATATTTATATATATATATACAGGGCCTAAAACTAACTTTTTGCCACACCTGAAAAACAGGCAGTTATTACTACTACTACAATGACTAAACATATTTGCAATGTTTTTCATTTGTCCTGCTACTGGTGTCTCTATTAAATGCATTTTCCCTCAATTTTACCTATTAATTATAGCCATTCAACATTACAGTAGAATTGAAAGCTATTATTTCTTATTTTTAATATATAACAACTTTTTATTTAAGTGATTTTTAAAACAATCTTCACATAAACTATAAATTGTGTATGCATAAACTATACAGATAAATCTTTATTCAAGCTACAAAGGTTAATCAGCGACTAGACCAGTTGAGTGATTTCTCTTTTTCTTTTGTTCTTTGATTTACATCAATGACAGACTTCAGCAGGTTAGGTTTCACTTTGAAAGCAGCGCAGTCTTTTTAAAACCTGATGCACATGATGTGGCTCTGGTGCACATCCGAATTTCGCCAAACCCCATTTAAGACTTTATAACTCATTTAAGAATACGTTTACATGATAACTTGCCAAAACCGCACATATTGACATAATCATCCTTTGAAGCGCTACTGGTGCTCTGTCTAAAGCGGCTCAGTGTATGAGTATACCCGAATGTGCAGCATTTCAAACCATACTTATTAACTGCACCGTTTAGGCGGCATAACCCCAGGTATATGTAATCACATTCTCGGGTTATGAAGAATAAAGAAGGAAAAAGTTATTCTTCCGAAATGAAGGAGCAATATCTTCTCAGGTAAAAGTTATTGGAACTGTCTAGAGACAAGTTGGCTATCACACTGCACTGACCTTATCAGCCGTTTATATTTCATTATTTGATTCGCTCTTGTTGCTTATGACAGAACAGCTAATCAAAATGATCTTGTGTTCAGAGGAGATCATTTTATTCACTTACGTCAGAAACAGCGAATCTCTTTAAAACTATGTTGCATTGTTATATTTCGTAAAAGTTTTACCCGCCAACTGGCGACTGACCCTGTTACATATACTCGCCAACACCGATTTTTACTTGCATTTGGCACTTGGAGAGTGTCAATTTTAGGCCCTGTGTGTGTGTGTGTGTGTGTGTATATATATATATATATATATATGTACACTGCCCTCCAAAAGTCAAAAGTTTGGAAACGCCCTAGAAAAGTGGGGTTTTGGACAACATTGCATGAATCCTTTTTAATTTGTGATAATTTTGCACTGATAAGAGACAACACAAACGACGAAAACATATTTTATTACATAGACAGTTTATACATAGAAAAAGCTTACATTTTCGATTCATCAAAATATGTACCATTAGCAGCTATTACAGCTCTGCATAATCTGGGCCTAAATTCATTGTATTCTAAACTTAATTGGCAATCAGTTGTTGAAGCTATTAAGGTGTGCTGACCCAAAAATCTTTTAAAAACCTGGGCCAAGTTTAAACCAGTAACCAGGCATCACAGCTGGCAAAGGGCCATGTCTGACTTTGACATGTGTATATATTGCCATTATTATGTAATCAAAATGAAAATTATTATTGCTGGTCTTCAATGATAATGTGAAGTTACTTTAATGTATTTGCACCAAAAAATGAAATCCAAATCCAAAACCACACTTTGCCAGGGGTGTTTATATATATATATATATATATATATATATATTTATATTTATATTTATATTTATATTTATATTTATATATATTTATATTTATATTTATATTTATATACGTAATTAATGTACACAGTACACACACATATTTTGTGTAAACACAAACTTGAATTTTGCGATTTAATCATGATTAATTGTTTGTCAGCACTACTGACCTCAGTACAGCTGGCCTGCATTATATGAGTGTATGTGTGTGATGGTATGTGCTCTTTTTATCACCGTACTCTAAATCATCTATATTGACCTGACCGAATCCTCAGGGCAGATGTGTTTGATCTGTCTGTTCAGACACAACATACTCGTGACCCACAGGCACAGAAGCCCGGTGACAATAGATAAGCTTGCGTTGAATGAATGAAAGTTCTGCTTCTTTCTCTCTCAGTCTCTCTCTCTCCTTGTCTTGCTGTGTTTAATTTCTTAACTGACTGTGCATGTTTAGCGTGGCTGCTTTTTGATTTGAGTTTTGTTTATTCTCTCTTTCCTCGGCCGCTTCTTTAACTAGCTGACGTGGATGCAGGTAACTATTTGCTCTCTTTTTCCACAATGTCACTGTCATTTTCTTCTTGGGGATGGTCTGTCGTAGAACAAGAGAGTTGAGAGGGTGGACTCTCCCCTCTGTGGCTTGTTAAACACCACATTCTTCGTCATGTTTCTGTTCAGATGCTCACAAACAGTGTGTATCTTCAAGTAGAGTAAAATCTAATCCACATGGTTTTTCTTTAGTCATCACAAAGCTTTAAACAGATCAAGCCACAGGACAGGAGGTTCCACTCTACTCCTCTCTTGATGCCTTTGTAGTTTTACCATCTTCCATTTCATTCATTTCCTCAATGAACCACCAATGACACCACCACACTGAACATTACAGGTCACTGACCATCAAGATGGGATATTAGAACTGTGTTTTATCAAAAGCTGTGTTTCTGAGAGTTTCTCACGATGAGCTAAGCTTCAGTGCATCCAGAGACTTTAAACTCAAGCGTGTTTTTACTCAGCTGAGGTTAACTCCGTCGAGAAAGAGCCCAGAGTGTAATTAACCAATGGGTGTGTTTCTTTCACTCACTACGCACTTCTTCTCTCTCGCTCTCTATTTTAAACAAATATATAAATATCTGCGTCCAGACTATATGCTGAGTATTAGCTGTCCTGATGCTGCTCTGCTTCCTCATCCTTCAACGCGAACAGACAGACCAAGTCATTACGGAAAAGCTTGCCATCCCCTCCAGCCTAACCACCATACCCGAACAGCTCGCCCACTTTTCTTTTTCAACCAAACCTGGCAACTTTTGTGAAGCACATGAACTTTGGCATTCACATTCTTGCCCACATGTTTGGTTCTGCGGAGGAGCAGAGTTTAAACACTCGAGCTGTCCAGACAGGGGAGATTGGAATGGAGGCTGTAGCAGATAAAGCTGTTCAAACCATGCAAGCGAGAAACACTTTGTTCCCTCGTGTCGTCATCTCAATTGAGTTACAGCAGCTACGTTTTCTTTTAGTAAGAATCTTTAAAGTAAAAAATGATTGCAGTGCTGCTTATGCTGTGATACCAGTGCTGTATTAAAATTAAGATATGAATCTATTCTCTAGTGTAAGAACTGTTATCTTTTTATGATTTTTGCAGCTGTGCCCAATTATGCAGGTATGCAGAACTAATATATAATAAATCTTATATTTATGCTTTTCTGGCACAGTTATAACTAAATAATGGGTTTTCAAATTGTTAGTTGTGAAGGAATATCCCAAATATGCAAATTTACATGCCAAGGCTCCCCATTAAAACAAAGTAGCTGTATATTAAAAAAAAAGTAGTGTGATTATTATGGAGAAAATATGATGTTTAACAAAACATGCATAAATACTTTAACGCCCAAATAAATTAAAATATTACCTAGAAATTGGTTTAATTTAAATATAAAATTATTTTAATAAATAAAAATATATTAAAAATTAAATTAAATTATTAAAATATATTTGCGGAGTGCTTTTCACAATACTGTAAGTAAAATGTTTTTTACTTTTTTTTTTTTCTGTTTTTCCCTTTCTGAATTTTCCACGACCCCATTTAAAAAAATAAAATGAAATAAAAAAATAAATATTTAGTTTACAACATTAAAACTATGATTTCAAATTATTTACTTTAATGTTACTTTCTTACTTACATTGCTGTTCAGAAGTTTGGAATCAGTAATATGTTGAATGTTTTTTAAAGAAGTTTTCTTATGCTCATCAAGGCTGCATTTATTTGATCAAAAATAAATAAAACAGTAATACTGTGAAATATTATTATTTCATTGTAAACTAACTTTTTTCTATGTGAATGTATTTTAAAATGTAATTTATTCCTGTGATGCAAAGCTGAATTTTCAGTATCATTTCTCCACTTGTCAGTCTCACGTGATTCTTCAGAAATCATTCTAATGTGCTGATTTATTATTAATGTTGAAAACAATTGTGCTGCTTAATATTTAGTTGAAACCTGTGATATTTTTTTTGTTTGTTAAATTGTTAAATTTATTTGTTAAATTGATAAAAAGTGATAGCAAAGACTTCTTTTTAACTTTAATTCATCAAAGAATCACAGGTTCCAAAAAATATTAAGCAGCACAATTGTCCAACATTGATATTAGAAGTAATAAATCAGCATATTAGAATGATTTCTGAAGGATCATGTGACACTTAATGGCTGATGAAAATTCAGCTTTGCGTCACAGGAGTAAATTATATTTTAAAATATATTAAAATAGAAAACCATTATTTTAAACTGTAATATTATTTCACAATATTACTGTTTTTTCTGTATTTTTGAAAACATTAAAAATCTTACTGATCCCAAACTTTTGAACAGCACTTTAAATATTTTTTAGTTACACCATTATTCCCGGTTAGACTTGATAAATCCAAAAATATTATATAAAAAAAAATTGTGTAAATAGCCATCAAACAATTATCAGTCTTTTCCAAATCTCTCTCTGTATGATTGATGGTCTCTATTGGTTATCATGGGGATACACAGTTGAAGGTCAGAGGTGAAGGGTAAAAATTTAACATGTTCGAGTGGTCATGTCCCCAGATGACCATGGAATGTCCTTTCAGGCTATGAAAGCGAGCACGAAGCTCTTCCAGGTCTACGGCGCACAAGCTGATTAGCAGTGTAGAGCTGCGATAAGGTTAAGACCCTCTAACATCTCCAGGAATTCCCTCTGATCCTCTTACATTTCTGCAAACCAACCAACAATCGCCCTCCCCTCTTCCCCCGGGAGAAGGCTAGAGAGAAGTCTCTATCACACCCGGTGTCCTCTGATCTCTGACCACCTCTCTCTCATCTCAGATGGGGCATGGGTCATAAGTTTACTCAAGATGTTTTGACCTTTACCATTCCAGCCATCGTTAGACTGGACCCTTGGAAAACTCATTACAGCAGTGACACTTAATTAGTCTTTGGGTTCAAATACTTTTGACGTTATTTGTCTTTTTCTGGAAAACAAAGGTCAGGTAGAGAACATTTAGATAGTGTAGATAAAAGGCACTTTAATGTTTAGATGCATAATGTGGATTTAGAACTGGGAGTTCCAAGTGCTAAAATAAAATTAAAATAATAAAATAAAATAAAATTAAATTAAATTAAATTAAATTAAATTAAATTAAATTAAATTAAATTAAAATAAATGAAATTGAATCAAATCAAATAAAATTAAATTAAAATAAACTGACTGAATGCTGTGTGCTGAAAAATTAATGTATTTCAGTCACAGGCAGTTTTATTCAGACTGCATATTATGTTGTGATTAATATCTGTGACAGTTGTGGATTGAGCCTTGCAGTGAATTTTACACCAAATAAAAATTATGCACGTCATTTATTTAATACATTTTTACAGTACTCACTTTTTGTATATTTACTAGTTCTGAACTCTGATTTGTAGAACAAATTATTTTCCCCCAAAAATAATTAGAAATAACAAAATGATACACGTCCTTCTCCGTTTCCATTTCAATCAACAGTCCACCAATCATCTCATTTTAGAAGTAGTGAATGTATTAGAATCATTAGACTCTTTAAATTAATTATCTTGTTTTGTTGGACAGGAGGGCGTTTTAAAAAGGAGATTGTAGTGGATGGACAAAGTTACCTCCTTCTAATCAGGGATGAAGGGGGACCTCCGGAGGCTCAGGTAGGTAGCACAACCACAAATACAATGTGGTTTCATTACAGAGGATGTTCTGATTCACTGGTCTGATTTCTGGATAGCGTAGCTATAACAATACATTAGTTTTGTTTTACAAAGCAGCTGAGTGGAAACTGTGATGTCATAGGGTTTAGATGAGGCTGATAGCATTTATTTAGACAAACTGATTCTCTATTGGTCATAAAATGCAAACAGGAAGTCTCATTTGGCCTCTTTCTCATGGTCTGTGAAATATGAATTTATGTTGAGTCTCAAAGTGCTTCTTAGTTCAGTAAGTGCACTATTCAGTCATTCACTTTTTTTCAGAAATTCCCAGAATTAACCATAGAAATCCTGTGGGTATTGGTTGTTTCACTTATGTTGTCATGGCTTTTTAAGTTTCTCAAAAAGTATGAAAAATGTATGAAGAGAAATCCTTATTCTTCTGTCTTTAAAAAGAAGACTGTTATTTTCATCATCATAGACAATAGGGAGCAGATCTGTGAAATGTTTATCCTATTTTTAAACAAAGGAGCATAATGTTTTTGAGTAATGTTTCTCTCTTGCGTTCTAAATTCTTCCTACTCTCTCAATCATTCTTTCTCAGTTTGCATTGTGGGTGGATGCGGTGATTTTTGTGTTCAGTCTGGAAGATGAGATCAGCTTTCAGACGGTCTACCACTACTATAGTCGCATGGCCAACTACCGCAACACTGCAGAGGTGCCCCTGGTGCTTGTGGGAACTCAGGGTGAGTCTTGGAGAGAGAGAAAAAAGACCCTGGATGTATCATATGACAGCAACTCAAAATGCAAGGCCATAGTCTCCAGTGGCTTGGCAACAAAATGAAAAGAGTACAGATTGACTACTAGATACAAATTACTTGCATATTTCTGTGAATGTTGTTATTAGTTATTTTTACACATTAAGGTAAATATTATTTATGGATATTTTACATGTATAGTACTGTTCAAAACTTTGGGGTTGGTAAGATTTTTTTGTTTGTGTGTTTGTTTTAAGTCTCTGATGTTACCAAGACGGCATTTATAAAATAAAATAAAATAAAATACACTGCCATTCAAAAGTTTGGGATCAGTAATATTTTTAATGTGTCTTGTGCTCATCAAGCTTGCATTTACTTATCAAAAATACAGAGAAAAACAGTAATATTGTGAAATATTATTATAATTTAAAATAATGTTTTTTTTATTTTAATATAAAATATATTTAATATATTAAATTTTAATATATTTTAAAATATAATTTATTCCTGTGATGCAAAGCTGAATTTTCATCAGCCATTACTCTAGTCTTCAGTGTCACACGATCCTTCAGAAATCATTCTAATATGCTGATTTATTACTTTTATTATCAATGTTGGAAACAGTTGTGCTGTTTAATATTTCTTTAGAATCTGTAATTCTTTTTTTTCAGAATTCAAAGTTAAAAAGAACACAATTTATTAAAATAGAAATATTTTCTAATAATGTAATTCTTTGGTATCACTTTTCAATTCAACACATCCTTGATGGATAAAAATATTAATGTCTTTCAAAAAAAAGAGAGAAAAAACTTTTACTGACCATAAACTTTTAAATGGTAGTTTATATTGGTAAAAAAAAAAAATTATATTTTAAACAAATGCTGTTCTTTTTAACTTATTTATTAATGAATCCTGAAAAAAAAAATGGAACTGGTTCCAACAAAATATTAAACAGAATGGCTGTTTTCAACATTGATAATAAATCAGCATATATTAGAATGATTTCTGTGACTTTTTTAGGATTCTTTGTTTATTAGGTTTAAAAAACAAACAAACAAAGAAACTTACTGTCCCAAACTTGCATGCAGATATTTAATGTTTTTTTTAATTCTCTTCTGCTCACCAAGCCTGCATTTATTTGATGCAAAATACAGTAAAAGCAGTTATGTTGTGATATATTCTACTATTTAAAAAAGCTGCTTTTTATTTGAATATATTTTAAAATATAATTTATTCCTGTGATCAAAGCTAATTTTTCAGCATAGTGTCACATGGTCCTAGAGAAATCATTCTAATATGCTGATTTGCTGTTCAAAAAACATTTATTATCATTATTATTATTATTATCGATATTTAAAAATTTATAGAAATTAATACTTTTATTTAGCAAGGATGCTTTAAATTGATCAAAAGTGGTGATAAAGACATGTATTGTTATAATGTTAGAAAAGATTTCTATTTCAGATAAATGTTATTCTAATCTTTCTAATTGTGAAAGAAACCTGAAAAAAATCTATTGAACATAATAATAATGTTTTTTGAGCAGTAAATCAGAATATTAGAATTTGAATAATAGATCAATTAAATGCAGGCTTGGTGAGCTTTAAAAAAAAAAACATTAAAAATCTTTCTGTTCAAAAACTTTTGACTGGTAGTGTATATTTTTTAAATATTAAGTAATACAAGAAAAAAAACCTTCATACTTGTTTATAGTATATAAACACTAGGGGGTGCCACAGTCTAATCAAAGATTAGGTCTACAGCTTGTCTGCTTGTTCCCTTATTTCCCTTGTTTTCAAATATGTCCACAAGATATGTTGAATCTGAAGCCTTTTGCATTTTTTGAAATGTTTTTCTCAAAACATTAATTATTAGTCTGTTATTATTCTGACCATTTTCAGTTAAAAATTTCTTTGTCTCATCCTATTGACAGATGCAATCAGTGCAGCTAACCCTCGTGTCATCGATGACACCCGTGCTCGCAAACTGTCCAACGACCTGAAAAGGTGCACATATTATGAAACCTGTGCTACCTACGGCCTCAACGTAGAGCGCGTCTTCCAGGATGGTGAGTCTCTTCGTACCCTCTTATAAAAAAAAGTTCATGTTTGTGTTCGCTTTATATTTTTGTGGTAAAAAGAGTTTGAATGTACTGCCAAAGTTGTGTTTGAACACCTAAACAAACACAAGGTCATCAGTGGTGGTTTAAATCCAATATTCTGCCCAGATGTGTCAATTGTATGTCACCTCTGTTAGATTAGATTCATTGCAGCACCGGTCATAACAGTGCATGCTTGGGTAACCGTTACTTTCGCATTATGTAGGTTACAGCATCAGGAACAGGAGGCAGAAAGTGCAAGGTGACTTTGCTGTTGAATAGCCGACCCAATCTGGCTTAATCAGCTCTTAATTACAGGCTAAATGGCCCATCTCGCCTCGCGTGGCTCTGAGATAGAGATAGCCGTGTTGTTCTGTATGCTGGATTTTGCTAGGACACTTTGAGATGTAGATTTCAGAGATTCATTAACTGTTTCAGCTGTAGTGTTGTGTACTTGCTGGTGAAATGAGGGTGAGGGTGAAGTTGTAAGCAGCCTTTGTGTTCCACTAGGGGGCACAAGATGTTAAGAAATGGGGCTTATTTCGGAAGATTTTATTATTTGGAAAAGCATTGGCAGTCTTATCGACGTTTTTCCTTGTTGGAAAATTGGAATTCTGTTTATAGTTTGTTTTGACGGACTTAATGTGCCATTTGAGCTATGTTTATTATTATACTGGGAGGTTTAACAAGACATTTATATTTATGTTCCTGGCAAGTGCTTTGTGGCTTAAATATCTTTCAAGTGTTTTCGAGTGCATATTGTGTAAGCTGCTAGTGCAGTAAAGTTATAGTGCACATGTGCAGTTAAAAAAAAAAGGGAAAGCATGTTGAAATCCCACTAAAACTCCAAGAAATCCTCAAGAAATAAATTCCTTTTTAAAGTACCAGCACTACAGCCAGCAAAATTATAAGTGTACTTTTATAATAAATTCAGCACTTTAAACAGTAAACTTCAAGAAAGTCACTGTTCCCTATGTTATGAATAAACAATGAATGTCAATTTTTGTTTTTATTTTTTACATAAAATGCTTATTTATTTGTGTGGGGTTTTTTACTTTCTGAAAAAAAAGTATCACCATTTCCTCAAAAATATTAAGCACAACAACTGTTTTCATTTATTGATAATAGATTTTTTAAAGGTAAAAAAAAAAGTCTTGAGCACCAAATTAACATATTAGAATGATTTTTGAAGGATCATGTGACACTGAAGACTAGAGTAATGGCTGCTGAAAATTCATCTTTGCATCACAGAAACATATAAGATTTTAATATATATTAACATAGAAACCAGTTATTTTGAATTGTAATAATATTTTACAATATTAATGATTTTACTATACAGTTTTTACTTTTGGGTCAAATAAATTCAGCCTTGAACACAAGACACTTCTTTCAAACAGAAAATCTTTCTGTCCCTGATCTTGGACAGTAATATCTATCGATCTGTTTTTACCTGAGCAAGCTTATCTCTAATAACATATAAAGAAAATATGGTGCAGAATGTAATAATACTTTGATGAACACTGTCAACTACACTACCAGTCAAAAGTTTTTGAACAGTAAGATTTTTAATGTTTGTTTTTTTTTTTTTAAGAAGTCTCTTCTGCAAAGTACAGCAAAAACAGTAAAATTAAAACTGTTTTCTATTTAAATATTCTTAAAATGTAATTTATTTCTGTTTTTAAAGCTGAATTTTTAGCATCATTACACCAGTCAAGTGATTCTTCAGAAATCATTCTAATATTCTGATTTGCTGCTCAAAAATATTTATTATTATTATTATTATTATTATTATTATTATTATGTTGAAAACAGCTGTAGAATTTTTCCAGGTTTCTTTGTGTAGAATGTCCAGAAGAACGGCATTTATCTGAAATAGAAATCTTTTGTAACATTATAAATGTCTTTATCATAACTTTTATTCAATTTAAAGCATCCTTGCTAAATAAAAATATTAATTTCTATTATTTCTTTCCCAAAAATAAGTAAAAAATAAATAGAAAATACTGACTCCAAGCTTTTGAATGGTATAGTGTGTAATGTTACAAAATCTTTTTATTTCAGATAAATGCTGATCTTTAAATCTTTCTGTTCATTAAAAAGGAAAACCTGAAAAAATGTACTCAACTGTTTTAAATATTAATAATAATAGTAATAAAAATGTTTCTTGAAATTCAAATAAATGCAGGCTTGGTTAGCAAGAAGAAATTTCTTAAAAAAAAACAAAAAAACTTACTGTTCAAAAACTTTTGACTGGTAGTGTATATACAATATTCAGTAAATGTTTGTCGTTGTGGCATTTGTGTGTTTTTCTAACTAATTCTATTGTGGTTGTATATTTATATGTGGACACGCTGATGTGGTTTGCATGTGGTATTACGTGTGTTTTGTGTGTTTTTATATGCATGTGGCAGATGTACGCAGCTCTTTGGAGGGGTTGGGCAGGCTGAAGCGTTCAGTGCTCCATCCAGGAGGGAGATTTACACTCTAAACGCTCAGCTATTATCTTCTTAATTATTACACTGTTGGCTGCAGCCAAGACTGCTGTAATTTAACTGTGTGTGTGTGTGTGTGTGTGTGTGTGTGTGTGTAAAAAGAGTGGGTGCATGTCTGTATGATGGCCAAGCTCATCAGTAGCACTAAATGAGAGCAAGAAAAGGCTAAATTCCTGATCATTACTGACGCTGTCTCCTCGCATCTCTCATTTCATTATCCTCAATTAATCATGCATTCTAATTATCCACTGTAGTGGAATTTATTGATGAGTACCAAAATGATTATTTTAATGTTTTGTGTTGCATTGACAGCATAGCAACTGCCCAGAGGTGTGTTTTTTGTGTGTGTGTGCATGTGGGTGGGGTGTGTATGTGTTCACTCATGTCATTTTGTTTGCCTGATTTGGGCCTATTTTTGCATTAGAGCAATGCATGAGCTGTCATTACTACACATGTGACCATAATTAATGAGTTTTAATCATTGGCTCACTGCAGATGTACAGGCTTTGTATGATTCTGTGAAAGAACTGGACAATAGCAGTTGATATTTAAGTTGATCATCTCAAAGAAACAGTTTGGACTGATCTTAAGTGTGTTTGGCTCTACAATCATATCACACACGAACAATGTCATTTTAGTATTTTCTGAGAAAGAATACAATCTGGCTTTGTTAAAAATATAATATAATATAATATAATATAATATAATATAATATAATATAATACAATTTTTTATCAGAAAGGTGTGCATTTTGCAAAAGAGTGACTTTGCTAAATATTTTTTATAAAATATTATATTGAACACTAAGATTTTTAAGGTTTTTGAAGATGTCTCTTCTGCTCACCAAGCCTGCATTTATTTGATCCAAAGTGCATATTTTTAAAATATTGTACTATTTAAATTAACTGTTTTCTATTTGAATATATTTTAAAATGTAATTTATTTCTGTGATCAAAGCTAAATTTTCAGCATCATTACTCCAGTCTTCAGTGTCACGTGATCCTTCAGAAATTATTCTAATATGCTGATATGCTGTTCAAGATTTTTTTTTATCAATATTAAAAACAGTTGAGTACACTTTTTTCAGGATTCTTTGAATAGAAGGATCAGCATTTATCTGAAATAAAACACATCATACACTATACCATTTAAAAGCTATAAGCCAGTGTATATTTTATATAAAAAGAAATGATAGAAATTAATAGTTTTATTTAGCAAGGATGCTTTAAATTGATCAAAAAAGTGATTATAAAGACATTTATAATAATTTCTGTAAATGCTGGTCTTCTTAACTTTCTATTCATCAAAGAAACCTGAAAAAATTCTACTCAGTTGTTTTCATCATAATAATAAAAAATGGTTTTGAGCAGCAAATCAGAATATTAGAATGATTTCTGAAGGATCATGTGACTGGAGCAATGATGCTAAAAATTCAGCTTTAAAATTAGAGGAATAAATTACATTTTAAAATACATTCAAATTGGAAAGAGTTATTTTGAATAGTAAAAATATTTCAAAATTTTACTGTTTTTGTTTGGTGAGCAGAAGAGACTTACTGTTTAAAAACTTTTGACTAGTAGTGTATATATAAAATAAAATGTATCTTTTCATGTTTTTTGTCCATTTTTCTTTCTGTTTGTGTGTGTGTGTCATTGTAGTATATAATTGAGATTGAAAATATAATATAATGTAATAACAATAACATTTAATATAGCTGTTTTATCAAAAAGGTGTGGTGGTTCCATTTTGCAGTCTGGCTTTGTTCTAATAATATAATATAATATACAACATAATATAACAATATAATACAGATTTTATCAAAAATGTGTGCACTTTTCAGAAGAGTAACTTGAAAAAATCTGTGTAAAAAAAAAAAAAAATTATAAAAATATTTTCTTGCCATATTTTATATCAAACATGTTTTTCAACATGTAATAAATATTGTAATACACTATCGTTGTAAATACCAGGATCGTTTTTCTTAAAGCAGTTCTGCTTTGTTAGTTTTCTCAATTGATTTGAGAGATTCAGTGGAGTATTAATGAAAGTGCAGTTTATCAGGAAAATAGATCTATATATACAATATCTATAGTTCTATATAGTCTATATATACAAGTATATATACAAGTTTGCTCATGTTTAAGAACAGGGCTCCGGCTCCTCATGGCCTTTTGCCTCTAATAAATGATAATTGTCTTTGGTTGAGCATGCAGTAATATAATGACCTGAATTGCCATAAATCAAATAATGCAGGCGAGCGAGTTGCGATGCTTTCCCAGAATCATAGAGATGCCAACACGCAAATAACAAGAACATTAACCATTAAAAATAATTGGTGCAGTAGTTATCTGCATTAGATTTATGTAACAAAGTGTTTACGAGATGGCCAGTGGAGAAATAAAGTCAGGCAATTTATTCGGTCGGGGTCAGCTGAGGGTTTACCCCCAGTAGGTCACGTGTGATTTTGTGCTTTCCTATATGTTTCTATATGAGTCCACGGCTTTGAGACTGCTTGTGGACAGTGGCTGCGTGTGTATTTCTACGCCTGCAGAGTGTGTGTATGTGTTTGTCAGTGGTTCTTCGGTAGAGGTGAGGGGTCCTGACAGCTCCCCAGCCTGCGTCCATCAGCGTGCTAATTTAATTATCCTAATTACCCCCCCTCCCCATTCTTCCTCTCACGCTAGCTGGCTTGTCACAATGTCAGAGTGAGGATGTAGAGCTTTGTTAGCGTACGCTAACATCTAACGAGGTCTGCTGTGCACTTCCTCTCTCTCTTACAATCTCTCTATTTATATCTGGATCTCTTTCATAGGCCCCTGTGGTCTGACCATTACCTTTTCATTTAAATATTGTCGATTTTGTATTGGAATTGAGTAGTTAAAGGGATGGTTTAGCCAAAAATGAAAATTCTGTCATTAATTACTCACCCTCGTTCCAAAACCGTAAGACTGTCGTTAATTTTTGAAACACAGATTAAGATATTCTTGATGAAATCCGAGAGCTTTTTGACCCTGCATAGACAACAATGCAACTATCATGTTCAAGGCCCAGAAAACTAGTAAGGACATCGTTAAAATAGTCCATGTGACACCAGTGGTTCAGCCTTAATTTTATGAAGCTACGAGAGTACTTTTTGTGTGCAAGGAAAACTACTTTATTCAACAATTTCTTCTCTTCTGTGTCAGTCTTTATTTTTTACTCCAGTCTTCAGTGTCACATGATCATTCGTAAATCATTCTAAAAAAAATTATGGAAACTGTGATAGTTTTTTCAGGGTTATTAGACTTTCTATTCTTTTAATTTAATGAAAATGTTATTCATATACTATATACTTTATATACTATAAAAAAAGGTATCCATAGTGGGGGACACTTTTATTGCCATTTTGTTTTGGGATTTTACTGGATCGTGAGCCACCATAGATGCAGAAATGCAATAAATTGTGCATGCAACCATAACACTTCCCCCTCCCCCTTTTAGACTGGCTGGCCAATTTGTGTGTTTTCAGGTGTTAATTTTCAAATTACATTAATTCCCTCACCTTATCATACGTATGTGTGATATCCCTGCTCACACCATTTCAGGAACCCCTCAAAAATAATCTGTAAATTTATTACACTAAATTTGTTACTATTTATTATTACAAGTCCCAGTGTAGTAATGTTGTATTTGATTTAAAGGGGTCATCGGATGCAAAGTTCATTTTTACATGTTGTTTGAACATTAATGTGTGTTAGCAGTACAAATCTACCCTATAATGATAAAAATCCATGCAGTGGTTTTTAATTATTCTGTAAAAATAATATCCCCTTTTACAAATCGAGCCATTCTCAGATGCCTGTCGGTGTGGCGTCACAGACAGAAGCCGCTCCCACGATAGTTGATTGACATGAGCATCTTACCTCAGACCCGCCTTAAATCATCAAGAACAGTCCGACCTCCATTGTTTTGATGCCGGAGCAGGGATGTAAGTTAGACAAGAATATTTGTGTTGTGTTGCTGGATGTGATAATAATAAACATAGTGGTCATCATTTACTCCCAACATCTGAGCTGCTGAAGATGCAGTGGGTTATGTTTGTTTGTGAAGGGAATGCGCCTCCCGATCTACATATATCCGTCTATTTTTGCGCAAATCATTCGTGATCCAGCTTCACTTACAGCAGAAGTGAGTATAAGGGTTTTTTATGAATCTTTGCGATCACCTTAGCTAATAACATGCTAGTTAGCAAGTTTAGCGGCTAAACGCGGCTAAAGTAAACAGGCTCGTCACTCCACAGAGAGAAGAGAGGGGTGGGGCGAGCAGAGCTCATTACCATTTAAAGCAGCCTCGACCAGAATGGGATGATTTTTGCAGAGATGATTTTGGCAAAGTAAAAAGGGTGTTGTTTTACACAACCATTGAGAATTTTTAACTTTTTAATTTTTAAGTATATTATAGACTTTTCATTAAAACCTTAAAGAATCATATCAACTTATGGAAAATGGGCATCCGATGATGCCTTTAAAAAAAAAAAAGCTAAACCTTTTGATTAGTACTTGATGACCCAGTTGGGCATTTTTGCTGTTATCCCTTAAAGTAAATAGAAAATATAATTTGGGATCTTGCTATGGGATGATCAGTTGTCATATTTAGAATATTTGATCAAAGTCCACAGAAGCATCTTTATTTGGGCTGATGCTTTAACAGAGAAAACACACTACAGTTCACTTGCATGTACCTGAGGACCCGGTCAGAAGTCAGGGCTGTCCAATCAGATCACATTTGTGTGACTGCTTGTGTGTACATTTGTGATGGATACAGAGTGTAATAAGCTGTCAGCGTGTCATAACTATCACTGTGGCTTTCACCTGTGGCTTTAATTCCCTGCATGCGGTATGTAAACGGTTGCGTTTTGTGTGGATACCAGTCTGTGTTTACACAAGTGTGTATTTTGCGTCTTGTGTAGCAGGTCTAATTACTGAACAGTAAGTGCAGGAGCTCTTTGACCTTTATACAAGTTTCCTAGCAGGTGGCTCATCTGCCCTGCTCTCCTCCAACTCATTAGCTAATATTTATAGCACACTGCTGCTAACCGCTCTGACAGCAGCCTAATAAACGTACCTGTGTCTTTATTTAGTCCGACTTACCTGTTCTGGCCATTCTCACTTTGCACAATGAAGTCTCGTTTCCTCTTTGCTCATTTCTCTCTGGGGGTCGAGAATAAAGGTCAGTCTGTTGTATCAGCTCAGCGTTTAGAAGAGAGGTCACAACCTGTGTTGTGGAGTCGGGGGTCCTGATCTTTGTTCAGCAGGGTGCTCTGATCTGTTGACCTCGACAAAGTATAATTGAGTGAATAAATAAACACAGCAACATGGCCAATAAATCAGAGCAAGGTAATGACAATGGATTATTAGTGCAAATTGATGATTATCTGGTAGTACAAATCAACAAATGTGAATAAATCATGATAGGAATTATGAATAATATTATATATATATATATATAAAATACTATATATTTCAACAAAGTACTGTATTTTCATTTCAAGTCCTAAGTGTAATTTCTGCAGAAGAAAAAGAAAATCAAGAGAACACAATTTTTACTTAAGGGGAAAAAATATTATAATAATATAATAAAATATTATAAAAAAAAAAAAAAGGTAATTGCGACTTTTTATCTCACAGTTCTGACATTTTTATTTCTCACAATAGTGTGATGCAAACTTGCAAGTCTGACTTTGATGTGTTATAAATTCAGAATTGTGGTATATAATTTCACAATTCGGTGGAAAAAAAGTCACAATTGTAAAATATAAATTCGCAATTCTGGGAAAAAAGTCAGAACTGAGAAGTTTATATCACGCAATTATGATTTTTTTCTCAGAATTGTGAGTTTATATCTCACAATTTTGACTTTATAACACAATTGCAAATTCTGCGAAAAAAAGTCACAATTGCGAGTTTATATCTTACAATTCTGAGAAAAATGTCAGAATTGCAAGTTTGTATCAAATCAGATGTAATTATGAGAGAAAAAGCCGCAATTATATATATATATATATATATATACATATGCATATATATATGTATATGTATATATATATATATATATATATATATATAATTGCGGCTTTTTCTCTCATAATTACATCTGATATATATATATATATACATATATATATATATATATATATATATATATATATATATATATATATATATATATAAATGTATTCAGTGGCGGAAAAGGGCTTCCATAAAATTTAATTTATATACCAATATAATGCTCAAAAATTTATTTACTCCAAATCTGTATGACTTCATTTATTCTGCATAACACAATAAACCATTTTTCCCTTTGTCTTTCATTTTTGGGTTAACTTATCAAATTATTTATAGTTTTGACAAAGCGCACTGACAAAGATGACTGGGTCTAATGATTTTTTCGTCAGATCAAATTTTGTTAATTATAATATAGTATTTTATTGCAGTACTGTATATAGTGTAGTATTTTAATTATAATATAATGTTTTAATCATTTAACTTTATTTTTAATTATAGATTCCATTATAGTTTATGCACATTTTCTGCTTGACAAATAAAAAGTTGTTTTATACACATTTCTTTTTACAAATTTTTATACAAATTTTATTTAAAATGCAGAAAAGAAAATTATATATATATATATATATTATGTATGTATGTATGTATGTGTGTATTTTAATTTTATATATCTATATAATAAGACAAATTTTATTGTTTTCTATCCAGCATTTTTATTTAGAAGTCCCCAAAATAATCTGATATCATGGATTTGTATACATGGATTGAAACCTAGCTATTAATGGGTTATCCGCCTTTATCCCAACTGCAGCAGAATGTATTATAATTAAAATATATTATTTATAATAGGATATTTAGCTAATTGCTGAATGAAGCAAAAGCAGCGTTTTATAAATATGAAAATAATGCAACAATAACTACTGACAAATGTCACTGTTATATAGCTGGATGTGTTCTTAGTGGCTTTAATAGTAGTCACGATTCCTTAAATCTGTTCAAAAGAGTAGCTCCAGTGGGGTGAATGGTCCTGCTCTGTGATGGCTATGCTTCTGCTTCTCCTGTCTGCGGTGTTCAGGCCACCTGCCATAAATCTGATCAAACGGGAAATGTTTCCGGCAGGATAAATGGCTGCCTCTCACAGGGGAGCCAAGATTGATAGTCAAAGTTAAATTGTATTAGCTGTGCAGTTTAAATATTTAACCCAGTCTTATCATAACTGCTCTTAACACTTAAAGTAAAATACAGCAGGGGTGTCTGGAGAGGGATCTGTGGACATATATCTCTCACCACCTCCATGCTCCTGCAGTGCTATTGTCCAATAATACTTAAATGGCTTGACTTATTACAAATGGTCATTATAAAGGTTTCTGGAAGATTCTGGGTGATAACAAAAGTCACTGATAAGTGTTTTCATGAAGGCCACTGTGGGTTTGTGAGCTGCATTACAATTACAGGTCTTTTTTTTTTTGTATAGGTCTAATAATGTAATGTGTTTCTATGATGAGCATGGTTTTAATTTTTTATTTAAAATGTATGTATATATATATATATATATATATATATATATATATATATATATATATATATATATATATATATATATGGTAAATGGTAATTATAAAGGTCTCTCTGGAAGATTCTGGGTGATAACAAGAGTCAGTGATGTCAGGGTGATTACATCTGGTCTGATATTATAATAAATAAAAAAGCCTTGTTAAAAACAAAAGAAAAAGAAAAAAGTCAGAATTGCCTGTATACATCTCACAATTCTGACTTTATTACTCACAATTGCAAGTTTCTGAGAAAAAAGTCAGAATTGCAAGAAAAACAATGTCAGAATTTTAAGAGAAACTTCCTTGACTTCCTTTATTCTACATAACTGGCACTGACAAAAGATGATATATCTTCCATGATTTCTTTTTGTCTGATCAGTTTTTATTAAATTATAGTATAGTAATTTATAGCAGTATAATATAGAGTATATAGAGTAATATAGAGTCCATTACAGTTTATGCACATTCTCTGCTTGCCAAATAAAAAGTTGCTTTTTTAACTTTAACAATTTGATTAAAATAAACATTTTTATTTTAAGGAAATAGCAATTTTTGCCAGGACAAAATCTAAGTCTGGTAAACCAACATTACAAAAACATACACAAAAAAGGAAATGTAATGAAGAGAACCCTTGCAGGGCCTCATAGATGTGTTTAAAAAAAATCCAGTGTTTAGCTTAGGTTGTAGCGTGTCATGTGATACACCCAAAAATATAATATTTATTATTTTCAGAGTTCACTGTATTTGTAAAAGAAAAGCATTTACCTTAAAAATATACTTAGAATGACTGGATCTGTATTCACCCATTCAAGGTGTAAGAAAATTACAGTGTTCTTTAATTAAATGACTATTTTTTACACAATGACTGCTTTCATTACATTTAGTTCCTCCAAACTATTTATAATCAAAGATTACATTTCTAAAAACATATTTCCTTTTCTCTATTGTGGATACTCGTATTTGTCATTGCCCCTTAACAGTTTTCGTCAACGCTGTTTCTTTTTCTCTTCACTCTCTTTCCGTTCAAATGAGGGGAGATGCTCGTTTATGATTATAATTAGCCGATTAGCGTGGTAGCGTGTCACGACGAGTCTAAATAAACACAGCTGCACGGCGTTTCTGTTGGAGCGGCAGATGGGACAGGGAGAGCATGCGAGTATTGCGTTGAGAGAATTTTTTAGCAGAGTAGCATATCGTTTGCCCTTGGACAGTGCTCTCTCACCTGAAGGTAAATGTTTATGACGGAATCATCATTAAAACTCAGACGTTTAATAGGTCCAATTAAAACAATGACTTCATTTACAGCGGGATGAGAGCTGGCCCTATTTATTGGGAGCTGGAGTAATTGAGTTCTGGGCACTTGGACCGTTAACTCCCTCCTGCCTCCTGAGAGCCACTTCAGTTTAAAGGATTGAGGAAGTTTCTGAACACTAGAGGGCGAGCGTTTGAGGCTCCAGGGAAAACGAATCTAAACACTATTAGAGTGTTTAATCAGAGAATTTCAATTTTGCGTTGACAGTTCGCAACTTAAGAGTTACTGTTAACTTCTGAGAGGGAATAAAAAGCCACTCGCTACTCTTCTTACCCCCCTGCGTGTGTCTGTTTTAAGGGATTTATGGGTTAAAGAATGAGCTCTTCTCCGTAAGCTTCTCTCCACATGATGGGATCAATGTCGTTAGCCGCGAGATGACGAAGCGGTAGAACATCTCTCCGCGGGCCGGGCGCAGATTGCCACGGGGGCCGTCAACCGATCGATAGCGACAGAGGCGAGCGATTGACTGACGCCGCCCTTTTCCTGGCGCGGGCAGAGCATCGAGGGAAAAGAGAAATGGACGAGGGAGGGAAAATGTTGAAATAATGGGCCTTGGAGGCTTTGAGAGCGGGCCGAGCGCCGGCCTGCGGAGGAGAGTGATGGGCGAATTAGGGGCGGCCTGGGTTAGCGATTCCATACACACTCTCATGAGGGGTAATGAAGTGAACCACTTTACTCGTCTGACTACAGACTGAACTGCCGCTGTGTTTACTGCAACAGTTTTCTTGCTGTAGGTCTTTCTCCATAGTGCATAAATTCCCCCTGACCTTTTTCATTTCTTTGTCATTTCAGTGGCTCAGAAAATAGTTGCGACCCGGAAGAAACAGCAGCTTTCAATCGGACCTTGTAAGTCACTGCCCAATTCTCCAAGCCACTCCTCCGTCTGCGCAGCGCCTGTGTCTGCAGTGCATATCAGCCAGGTGAGTCTCACACATTTAAAACGCAGTTGCACCTCTTTGTCTCTACCCAAACTGTTTTTTTTTCCCCCGCAGACAGTAATCCTCTTCCGCATGGCTCAGTCCTCATTGATTTCTCATTAGTGGTGTACAAGTGAGCCTGTGTTTGTGCAGCCAAGCTTAGAGAGGCTTAAAGAAGCTCAGAGAAACAGGAGGCTTGTGGTGTTTCTTTGTAACATGAGATTATTTTCTTGCTTTGTGTGTGTTACAGACCAGTAATGGTGGAGGCAGTTTGAGCGATTACTCCTCTTCTGTACCCTCCACTCCCAGTACCAGTCAGAAGGAACTGCGAATCGATGTACCCCAAACCGCCAACACCCCTACGCCCGTTCGGAAACAGTCCAAACGACGCTCCAACCTCTTTACGGTCAGTCTGTTCTCCTGTTGGACATATAGACATGATTGTAGTTGTTAATTAGTGCATTCATTTAAATACCACAGTAACAGTAATCAGTTAATTTATTATACCAAATGAATACAACACCAAAACATGCATATCTAAAAAATGTTTATTAGGGCTGCCAAAGTAATATATACATGTAAAATTATATAAAATGTGTTTGCACTGTATATTAATTATGTATATATAAATACACACGTATGTATGTAAAAAAAAATAATAATAATAATTATATATATATATATATATACATAAAATTTGTGTTATATGTACATATAAATATTTTGTTTAAAAAAAAATATTTTTTTAAATATATACACGCATGTCTGTATTTATATATATATATATATATATATATATATATATACACATAATAAATATACAGTACACAAACATTTGTAAACCAACTTTTATTTTGCATGCGATTTATTGTAATTAATCGTTTGACAGGCCTTCATAAGTTTGGGGTCTTTTTTTTTTAAGAAATTAAAACTTTTCTTTTGCTTGGATGCATTAAATTGATAAAAAATGACAGTTTGTTATAAAATATTTATTATTATATTATAGTTTTCAAATAAACACTGTTCTTTTGAATGTTTTATTCATCAAAAAATCTTGAAAAAAATGAATCACATTTCCATAAAATTAAGCAGCAGCACAATATCCTAATAATAAGAAATGTTTCTTCAGAACCAAATTTAATATTAGAATGATTTGTCAAAAATCACATGGCACTGAAGACAAGAGTAACATTTAAAAAAAAAACAAAAAAAACACATTTTAAAATTTTTTTAACAAATAAATGCAACAATGGTGAGACTTCTTTCAAATACATTACAAAGTCATACCTATCTCAATATTACACTAATTAAATGATAGTGTAATATAAATATATTGGTGATGCTTTGGTGAGCATCTTCTGATGAGGCAAAAAAGGAAAAAAAAAAAGCCAAATAAGTCTTCCTGACCCAAAACTTTCAAATGATAGTTTGAGTGTATATATAGTTATGATTATTCACCAGTTAACATACAGTCAAACCAAAATGCATTCAGACACCTTCAGCATTTCTCACATTATTGCGGTTTATTTGCTATAGTTTAGAAAATGGTTATAAAATATGACAAAAAGTCCGAGTTCAGCTGTGTCAGAACAAATTCATCTTGATAATATCATATAAGTTAAGAATTGGTGGATTACAATCAACCAAAAATTCAGACAACTGTTCATATGACAGTATTTACAGAACTATCAATACTTTGTTGACCAATTACCAAGCAATTCTTAATTTTGTTTAGCCTGTGGTGTAAAAAGTTCGCTTTAGGAATTACAGAAAAAACACTTAAGCAAAACGTGGTCAGGTCAAAGTGTCTAAATAATGTTTGGTCCCAAATTTTACTAGTAGTCCACCGTATGAGGAATTTTTGGGTATAATGTGTCACAACTATCCTCACTTACATAAATGAACTATAGTGTCCTGCACCCACGAGTAAAAAAAAAAAATAAAAAAAAAAGGAAAAATTATATCTGGTGTCTGAAGAATTTTTGGTTTGAGGGTATGTTAGTTCATAATATTATTTCATTGAATTCGTTGAAGTGTCTAATTTAAACTATTTATTTCATATTTTATATGATCGGTAAAGACTGTTGCTCTTCTGGTCTTGTATGCTCCTTAGTAGTGCACATCCTGCACATGTACCACATGTCTTGCTTTCAAGAAGTTGTGGGGGTGGGGTCACGTCAAGGTCAAGATGACCCCTCCCACACCCCCTTGACTTTTGAAGTCGTGTGTGCCCTGCATTCCAAACTGGATCTAGTCTGAAGTCAGGCTCAATTAGCAGCCAGCTCGCCTTTGACTAAAATGATGTCTTCTCCCCCACAGTCTCGGAAGGGAAGCGAACCAGACAGGGAGAAGAAAGGGATGGATGGCCGCGCAGACAGCATTGGAAGTGGCCGCGCTATCCCAATTAAACAGGTAGGGTCTGGCCGGCCGTCTGGACTGGTATAATTGGAGTCCAACAGCGGCGTATTGTGGACGAAGGGGCCTCAGATCAGTACTCAGACCCGCGCGAAGCCCGTTTGATGCCATCTCCTTGATTAACAGTGAAAGCACGCACTTGACATCAATTAGAGCCAGGCTCTCCCGTGTGCTGAAATGAGATCATTAGGATAAGAAGTGGGAAGGGATTTTTCTCTCCTCAACGCAACCCCCCCAGCCAAAACCCCTACCCCATCTCACTCTCCCACCTTCTTTTTCCCCGTCAAAAGAGGGGATAGAAAAAAGCTGAGAGGGCCCTAATGAAGTGCAGTCTACCAATCTGCATACGGGCCCATATTTCCCATCAGCCCTCCCTGAAAAGCTTGGACTGGGTCATGAATAAGCGCTGTATGTGGGGAGCGGGGGAATGAGAAGCAGAACGTGATGTGAAGAAGACCCCCTCCATTGCACTGTGGGAGAGATTGTTTGACTTGGCCTTAATTTGTCACAAACAAGAGTGCGTAGTGAGAGAGTAAAGGAGAGCGCTAGCTAGCGTGGGGGTGGGGGGCGAGATCATTCTCGGCGCATCTCAGCTGGAGTGAAAGAATCAGGTAATTAGCGGCACTAATCGTGCCCTCTCATGTCGGCGCCGTGGCCTTGTTTGTAATTTTCTAATGAACAAATTGCATCTCTGATTAAAGCTGCCTTTAAGTGAGATCTGTGTTTATTAGCGTGCCACAGTGGAGCAGCGCTTCCGTCGTCCGCCGTACAGCGCAGCTGGCGTTCAAGAGTGTAGCTGCAGACCTTTTGGATGTGTGGACCGCGTTCGGAACCCGCTGGGTTCGCATTGAGAGGCTCCATAAGAAGCAAAGACATTTGTACAAGACACACAGGCAACTAAACGACACTGTAATCGGCCCTTTTATTTGCAAATTAGACGTTGGAGAATACATTTCAGCTTCGCTGGCATATATGTGGCGGCATAATATTGAAATCTTGCTTAGTACAATGATAATACAAATGTGAATCATTAAAACGACATTATTTTTTTTTTGTCCTATCTATTCATTCAATTTAAAAATATATTTAAATGCAGTTCTTCTATGATTCATTCTTTTTTTTGTATTAAAATTCATTTAAATATCTTCTGGGGATCAAAAATGTCAGGATGATATACGGTTTTCTCTATATTAGAGAAAACATATTTTAGCAAAACTGTTCTTAATATAAAAAAAAAAAAAAAACAATTTTGTCTGCAAAATTTGACATGCATGAATTAAACAGGAAATAGCATCATAAAGATGACCCCTATATACCCTCATGCCATAAGATGTTTACACTCACTTTTATTTACAGTCATTTTTTAAAATATGTTTATACTTTTATTTAGCAAAGATGCATTAAATTGATCAAAACTGACAGTAAAGACATTTGTAATTTTACAAAAGATTTGTATTTTAAATAAATGATGTTCTTTCAGATTTTTAATTTTTTAAATTTTTGTTTTATTTTTATTTTTTGTTATTTTATTTATTATTTTTATAATTTGATTTGATTTCTTTCTTTCAAACTTTCTAATCATTGAACAATCCAGAAAACAAAAACATATCACATATCACATTTTCCACAAAAATGCTTAACGGTAATGTATTTGCAGTGTAAGGAAAATAGGTTATAACGTTTTCACATAGTGATTAAATTTGCTGTATAAATAAATGTACTGTGTTATAAAATATTTTTCAAAACCGTACAGAGAGTACATTTCAAGAATTTGCCACATGTTTTAAAATAGATTTTTGAACTTTTTTTTAAATTTTCGGTAACACTTTACAATAAGGTTCCAATAGTTAATGTATTAACTAACATTAACAAACAATGAACAATACATTTCAGTATTTATTAACCTTTCTTAATGGTAATAAAAAATAAAAAAAATGTTCATTGTAATGTTAATAAGCACAACTTTTGATTTGATGTATTAGTTTTGATTTTAATTTATTAGTAAATATTAAAATTAACATGAAATTAACTTCTCCAGGGTTCCAAAACACCCTCAGACCCCAGAGGGTTAATAAATGCTGTAGAAGTACTGTTTATTCTCATGTTAACAAATGTTAACTAATGAACCTTATTGTAAAGTGTTACCAATTTTTCCTTTTCTTTTTATGTCTTTTATGTCATACAATAGACTTCATAGCAAAATGTAATCGTTTTAGCCTTAATTTTCGAATTCCTTTGATTGAGAAATAAGACACTAAATTTATGACAATTATTGTCAGATTTATTGCTGATTTGTAAGGTAGAAATGTGTTCCTGAAAGCACTTTTGGAGATTTTGGCCTTTTCAAACAGATGTATGCCTATTGTTACCTACATGGAAAATAGCTGCCCAGGAGCGTTACCAAGATGGCCGCTAAGCGAATTGCCTGAAAGGGACTTTGGAGGTGCTTCTTTTTCGAGGCACACAAGCGAGTGCTAATGCTGCCAGCAGTGATCTCTCACCTCCTGCGGCTCTATTTGCATAAATCCTGTTAAAGTCAGTGGCGGTTAATGAAGAAGAAATGAGGCTGGCCTGGCTACAGCGGTGCTGAGAGCAGGGCGTCGCGCTAGTGGCAGATGGGAAGGCTGAGCCGTAGCAGGCAGCTGTGCGGAGGAGAAATCGGCATGCAGTTAAAACTGTGATCTGACTCTCTTCTGACTGGGCTTCCGCTGGGCTAATTTGTATGTGCGATGCCAAGAGCGATCAAGACGATAACGTGTGTTCTCGAGAGAACAACCGTGTTGTATGACTTTAGAGCATGTCATTTACATCGATATGATTGCGATTCGAATTCGTAGTGTGTACTTGTGTGCTAGTATTATAGGTAGTGAAAGAAAAGTTTTTAAGATTTTAAAGATTTGTAATGTTACTTATATTAGAGAGCCTTCGGTATAGCGAGACATTAGTGGATGGAGAGTCTGTCGCACGGGGGGTCTGGCACAGAGCCATATCTCTGAAGCATCTCTCAGCCTCTTGACACTGCAGGTACATAAATGAGGGATTAATTTCCCTGGTGTCAGACAGAACCTGCCCCACACTTACTCGTACACGCACACACTTACGCGCACACTCTTATGCTGATCAGAAGCCCCATCGGTGCTGTGTCCCTCATCTCATGAGGAGATCAATCAGCCAGCGCAATCAGAGCTCACCAGTCTCAGCAGTCCACAGTGTTTCAGTTCTCCCTGCTGTCCTCTCGCTTGCTCGCTAGTGCTTTAAATTCATGGTGGTCCTTATTGTATCCCATTGCCTTGCCTATACAGAATATTCACTTTTATTGCATTTTCTTTGCTGACTTTTTGGGGGAAATATTAGTAAATGAACAGATTTAACAGGGGAAAAATCTTATTGTGTTTTTTTTTTATAAACTGCAACATGATCAGTGTTTTTCCAGGCAAAATAAAAACTCATGCAGTTACATTGTACCTGTACCTTACTGTGAACTCAGAACTGTTTTTAGCCCACTTTTTAGTTGTTATAATGTCTGAGCCTTCTTTTAATTTACGATTATTTTGTAACCCAATCAACATGAATTTGAAATAATAATAATAATATAGATATATATATTTTTTAAATAATAGACATAATAATTACAGGTGTTTTATTGACACGTGAAAAAAATTGTGATTAAAGTCAATATTTTGAGAAGCGAAAGTCGAAATGTTTTGAGAATAAAGTTGAAATGTTTTGAGAATAGTTCAAATATTTTGAGAATAAAGTCAAAATTATGAGAATAAAGTCGAAATTACGAGAATAAAGTCGAAATTTTGAGAATAAATAGAAATATTTTAAGAATAAAGTCGAAATTACAAGAATAAAATAAAATTTTGTTTGAGAATAAAGTAGAAATATTTTGAGAATAAATTTAAAATGTTTCGAGAATAAAATCAAAATGTTTCGAGAAGAAAATTGAAATGTTTCAAGAATAAAATCCAAATCTTTTGAGAATAAAGTTGACATATTTTGAGAGTAAAGACTTTTTCTGTTTTGAGAAAAAATTCTAAATGTTTTTAGAATAAAGTCGAAATGTTTTGAGAATAGAATTGAAATATTTTGAGAATAAAGTCAAAATTACGGCAATAAAGTCAAAATTACGGCAATAAAGTCGAAATTCCAAGAATAAAATCACAATTTTTTGAGAATAGAGTTGAAATATTTTGAGAATAAAGTCAAAATTATGTGAATAATGTCAGTGCTTCAAGAATAAAGTCGAAATTATGGATATAAAGTCGAAATGTTTCGAGAACAAAGTTGAAATGTTTCTAGAATTAAATTGCAACAATTAAAGTTAGAATATTTTGAGAGTATAGCCTGCGCATGCAAATTGTCCATATTGGGAGCACTGGGAGAAGTTGCCAGGCTACAGAAATCTATTTGAATATATGTAGGATTATCAGTAGAAATCATACCATGTGTTATACTTGCAGGGACAGTATGCTTAAAAATAATATTTCACGTCTTCAGTTGCATTCGTTAGGCCTATTTGTAGTGCTCCATCCACGCAATAATAGCAATACGCTTTGTGCTTTTGGTACTTTTAGTATAAAACAAAGTCTCTGCTTTCAAAATATGCAAATTTTATAGCTAAATACAAACAATGTGTCTTGCAATAATGTGTTTTTCACACTTTTTAATGTGGCATGATAGATCGCTATATTCATGTGAATCAATCTTCTTTTGGATTACAATGAGACATTTGTTTCATTAAATTATACTGTTTTCTTTGTGAAAATACCACCACCTACTCTGCAAAAACGCCTTTGTGTTTATCTTTGTGCAGTCCAATCTTTTTTAAAAGTTAAAGTGGACTCCAGTGAATGGAAATAATATTTAAAAAGGTGGATAAAAATCTAATTCAATTAAAAAAAAAAAAAAAATTCTATGAATTTCACAGTAAAATTGTACTGTTATAATGCAATTTATTTTGGTGCAAAACTGAAGTAACACCTTAACATTTCAATAATTATATCAAGCTGTATCACAGTTTTAATTTTACTTTTATTAATTGTGCATTTCTAGATGTTGTGGACTTGTGAAATATGTGTGTTTGGATTCTGCAGACTTCTCTAGTTGCCCATTCTGTGTGGGCCTGCCCATTTGTCCTTTAATCAAACTTAGTTTGCTTTATAATATCAATTTAGTCCATGCCATCTTATGGAAAACTTCCTACCCTCCTCAGAAACAGACACATGTAGAGACAAGCGGCAGTGGAGCCGCTGACCAGAATCTCTCCATCAGATCGGTGACTGCGTCTGCAGCAGTGGCATTTCCCTTCTAATTGGGCGCTACGTTCAGGCGATGAGTGTTTCACCAACAGTATGAAAGCGGCCCGGCCGCGTCCCCTCACAGACGATAACGCAGCCGAGCAGTTTGCGCTCAGAGGCACGGGGCAGATCTTCGTTTAGGAATTGGATGTTAATTGATTTGATAATTCCCTGTGGTCTTTCCTCTTACGTGCTCGCGTCTCTCTCGATCTGCCTCCTCGCCTCTCACTGGCCACAGCAGGCTGCTGGCCGTTAGACCTGCTCTCCAATTAGCATGTGCGGGCATGTATGCTTACGAGTCTACCTGCCTCACATTAACACCTCTTCATTGGTCTCTTTTGGTCAGGGAAAGTGGATTTTATGGATTTTACTGGGAATCCCTCATTCACGCCATAGCATAAATGGCTGGCCTGAACTCTCATGCTCTAGCTTTCAGCTGCACATCATCGCCGACTTGGCTGTTGATGAGAAACGTTAACTTGTAATCTCTTTGGCAGATGTCTGAGTGTGTTAGATTTATGGCTCAGCTGTTCCTTGAAGGTATGGCCATAATTGTTAGTGAGTTACTCACACACGGATGAGTTCTGAACAAAATCGATTGCTCCTGATGCTTTGGATTTTCTGTTCCACTCAACATTTCTAACAAATAAAGTTTTCAAAATGGGGTTTTCGCTATGATTCCATTAAAGAACCATTTTGGGTTCCCCAAAGAACCTTTTTAATGAACAGTTCTTAAAAGAACCGTTTTTGTTAAGGCAATGATATATACTTAAAGTAAAATCGAACAACAAACTGGTGTGACATCGTTTAGAACAAAATCACGGCAAAAGTTTGTTTGGAGTTGGTTTTGAGTTTGAAACAACCTGCCAAAGTGAACTTTCCGGAAAAGCTGATAAACACTTTCAAACTACTATTTACTAACTACTACATAAAGCGTACAGCTAGAGGTGGGCGATATGACCAAAATCTCAAATTACGATATGAGTAATTTTATTTCACGGTAGTGATATATATCATAATGTGATTATTTTTGCTTTAAATAAGGTGTTTACGATATCATATCAACATTTTTGATATGTCGTAATTCTTTACCAGTCAATAGCACAAAAAAAAAAACTCAAGCTCACTGAAGACAAGTAAACAGTCAGTGATTTAAAAAAAAATTATATTGGAATCTATAAGCAATGGGACAAAAAATAAGAGATGCTACACGCATTGTATAAAGTAATCAAATGTATAAAAATACTGCATACTTGTGCTCCTACTTCTAAAATTTCAAGAGCACCTTCTAAACAATAATCAAAAAATCTGATCAATGGAGTGGTATTTGACTCCTTAGTGATTTACAGGGGAATTGTGTTTTGACTGCTGCTGTTTGAGCGCTGCAAAAACACGTAGAACACATTTGAAGCTCCCCTGAGAGCAAACACAAATATGCTGATCGGGTCAGTCAAATGCAGCTGAAATGGATACACTGTAGAGCACTGGTAAATCTGGGCCTTAAGTGTAGATGACATTTAAATAACCTGAAGAATTTTTTTTTAATATAAAGAACCTTTTGTGCATTGCAAAAGTTCCATGGATATTAATGCTTCTTAAAGGAACCATAATGCCATTCAAGAGCCTTTTTTTTACTACGAAACTAAAACTACGAAAAGGCTTGGTTGATTTCTGTGGGTGTTACTTTGACACCTGATTCTTCCTCTTAATCCCAGAAATTCACAAAAACAAAGACATGAAACAGGCGTGAACTAATTCAGTTGTTTTTTTTACTGTGTATGTGCGCTTGCTTTTTTTTTTTTTTTTTTTTTTTTTAGTCCTTGTCGCAGTTTATTTGCCATTCGCTGTGATCTCATTACGAAGGTTATTGTCCTGACTCCTGAGCTGAAGGTTACGCTCTCAACATGGCTCTCAGCTACAATAAAACCTTTGTAAAAACGCCTTCATTAGAACATGCTCCTCATTAAAACACGCAGACGGCTCGGTGGACAGTAATGAGGCTGGGGTGGGCTCGCACTCTCCAGCAATTAGATGGCTAAAGAGAAGCGTTTTCACCGGCGTCTCCCTGTGGAGGGCTTCAAACCGGCCTCTCTTAGCCCTCAGAGTGGGTGTAGGGAGGTCAGATGTGTCACCTGAATTTGCCATGACAACTCTCGCCTCTGCCAATCACAGCCTCCTTTGACCCTCTGCCTTGTTCTTAATATGACTGTTTGTCCAATCAGTGCAGAGATCCCGCTTGTTTTGACATCTATGGTATATTATGACTATATTATGTTGTTTGTTTTGACTGGTGGTCATTTTAATGGCTGTTAGTGTTTTTTTTTTTAAATGGCTCATTTAAATTTGTCAGAGGTCACGCTGAACAGTGATTATTATGCTGAAACTCTGTTGAAACTTGGCGAGCTCTTTGGATTGTCTGTAAAAATAGTTTAGTTTGATGGAGTTGTTTATGGCTTTGTTCAGAAACTAATGTTACTCTAATGATCGCCAGCTTTGTTTACTGACCCTGTGCAGCCCGGAGTCTGCCGACATCTGTTCCACGTTCTTAATTAGCCGATTACCGTGCACGCACACATCTTTGTTAACTGTATGGAAAGGCATTTTGACACAAGCTTTTATACAAATTAATTTTCAGAAGTGAGGCTCTAGATGGATGCAGTGAGACTAGTGTCTGCAGAAGAGCCATCTTCATGTCAATATTGTACCTATTTGTTTGTGGTATTAAATTTTAATGCAATCATAAAAACAGTTTAGTTTCTGATTTTTTTTTTTTTTTTTTTTTTTTTTTTTTTACCAATTACAGTTCTGTGTAATGATTATTTAGGAAAAAATATTTAAAAGAAAAGATAATTCAGATAAATTTAAAAAAAAATTGTTTAAACTAAGATGTTTTAATAACTTTTAGTTCTTTCGTTCTTTTTAGAGGCGGAGTAAATGCAGTCAAATAATTGACTCCAAATAATAAATCATACTAAACAAACAAAACTGTGACCCTGGACCATAAAACCAGTCATAAGGGTCAATTTTTGAAAAATTGAAATTAAGATTTATGCATCATCTGAAAGCTAAATAAATTGATGTATGGTTTGTTAGGATTGGACAATGTAACTATTTGAAAATCTGGAATTTGAGGGTGCAAAAAAATCAAAATAGAGAAAATCATCTTTAAAATTGTCTAAATGAAGTTCTTAGCAATGCATATTACTAATCAGAAATTAAGTTTTGATATATTTATGGTAGGAAATTTACAAAATATCTTTATGGAACATGATCTTTATTAATATCCTAATGATTTTTGGCATAAAAGAAATCATTTTGACCCATACAATGTGTTGTTGGCTATTGCTACAAATATTTCCATGCTACTTATGACTGGTTTCGTGGTCCAGGGTCACAAATGGTAACACATTTTATTTATTTATATGTGTAAAATACTACTGACAAAATCATGATGTGTATCTTTAACTACACACCAGTCAGTATCTTAATTATTTAAGTCTCATAAACTAGGTACACTAAGTGTAATGTGTTTTTTGATTCACTGCAAAGAACTGAATCATAAAACTCATTTGTTCAGGAATCGGACTGCAGTGGTCATTCAGTATGTTTTTGATTCATTTAATAGAAACTACTCAAAACAGTTAGGAATTGGTTAGTTAATTCAAGAAGCAGACTACACTGGTCGTGGTGTATGTTTTTCGTTCACTAGAACAGAGGTACCCAACCCTGTTCCTGGAGATCTACCTTCCTGCAGAGTTTAGTTCCAACCCTGATCAAACACACCTGTCTGTAATTATCAAGTGCCCCTTCAGATCCTAATTAGTTGGTTCACTTGCATTTGATCAGGGTTGGAGCTGAACTCTGCAGGAAGGTAGATCTCCAGGAACAGGGTTGGGCACCCCTGCACTAGAAAGTACACAATGGTCATTTGTTTGGGAATCACTGACTGCTGTTTCATATTTAGATTTAAAAAAAAAAAGAATAACAACCATAGTTTTAGTATTTTACTTTGCTGGACATAGCTACTATTATTGTCTTTAATTTCCGTCACAGTTGTTTTCCGCGACTGCCTGATTTATTGACTATCTGCTTGTCATCCTAGCGGATGTGTTCTTAATGTTCTCAAGATGAAACATTTTTACCTTTTTCCATGTTTGGTAGTGCAGAGTGAAACTTTTCACACATTACATTTTACTGTGCATTGCTCTCTTAAAATTTCCGTTTAAGAAATACAATGGCACTGAAACGTCTCTCCTCATCATAAAGGGAAATTAGTATCATGGTTGTAATTGCATGTTCTGGTGCGTAGATGAGCACTGAGCTGTGCACGTTTGACGAAGTTCTGCCCCCTCAGAGCAGGGGTGCTTTGTAAGGAGTTAAATTGGATGGTTAATTCGGGTGTTATTTACCCTGTAATTCATTAGCTTGGCCCTGCCATTGGCAGCGGGCAGGCTGTAATTTCACGCTTCGCAATAAAAGATGTCTCATAATCTGCTTCATTTAGCACCGAAAGAATTTAATGAAATTAACTGCAGCCCTAATTAAGACGGTGAATATTAAAGACCTGCTATCAAGCCTTTAACGAGTGTGACATGATCCGCCTTCTGTAGGATTGGAAAAATATCATTTCCCTGGGAAAGGTTGTCGCTGCTCCGAGCCATTTTGGCCAAGATGGCATTTTTGTCATGCACACTAACCTCCCGCAAATTAGATTTTTTTTTTTTTCCTTTCCCTGTATAATTTTAGCTTGAAAATAATTTAACCAAATACACAAACATCAATCAGGGCTCTGTGTTTAGATTTGGCTAATCTCTTGTTGCCAGTATCCGTTGGCTTCGATTGGTTTAAGCTTTCAGGGGAGTGTTTAAACCACTCATTAAGCTCCTTGATGACCTTGACGTGTTATTGTTTAAAACTGAGAGCCATGATGAACCTCATATTACAGTCTTTACTGTCTGTTCATCAAACTAAGGCTCCTGAGCATTATTTAACATGGAGAGGTGTGTAGTTAAGAAGACAATGATTTGAAAAAAATAACCCGTTCCTAGATGTCCTTTATTTTCATTTTTCATAATCAGACAAAAATTCAAAAGTAGCGTGATCCAATGTGTCCCTCACATTCACAATCCTTTTTCTATAGTTTTACTGTAGTTTATATTACCTAGAGTAATTTTTGCAAATATTCTTAAATATCATTACGTTTTCAGGGGTCGCACCATATGACGTTTTACAGTCTAAACAACATTATTTTGTCATAAAAATAAATATATATATTTTTTATGTTTTAAGAGACTTACTGTCCTTGACACACAATTCCGAAGGTCTTCAGGGACCTTTTGATCCATGCGTGTTGGTTGTACCACATGACTTTTTTTTTTTTTTTTATATGAATCACTTATTGTATTTTTAGGTTGTGATCTCTGTTTCATAGCTGTTTTAAAGCTACATCTTTCCTCTGTAACCCATTTAGGTACCCCTGTGCTAGGGAATATGGATAATTCCACACTAATGTGTATTTAATGATATATTCTCACTTCTGGCCTGATTTAGGTGTGTTTGTCAGCGTGAGAGAATGTGCGCCAGAGCTGCCTGTCGTTAAATGATAAATGTCTTTCGGGGAGGTGTGTCCTCTCACTGCCTGCACCGGCCAGATCAGATGGCTGCAGCGATATAAGACCTCCAGCTTTCACGCCATGTCACTCACATGGCCCCACTTCGCTCGTACACACACACGTACACAGTCAGTCACAATGACAGGGCCGGAGGCGAGCCAATGTTGGGATGACACACTTAATTTAGCACCCTTCTCTCTGGAGCGCCCAAGAACAATAAGGCCAGCGTGGGCAAACACCCAACCCTTTGTTAAGCGGCTGTCCGGTGCGGACTCATAGGAGACGGATCCTGTCCACCATACTGACTCTGTCCACACCCATGCCACAGTCCGCGTTCATCTCCCGGTTAACCTCTCCTTTTGTTATAGAAGAATGGAAGAAATGAGAAGAGCTGAAAGAAGAGGATAACGTGCTGATAAGAGCACATCGGCACATCTTTTAATGGAAGAGTGCACCGATTAGAGGCTTTTGTTTGTTCGTTAGGTTTATTTGTAATGGACACTTACCCTGTTCCGGCTCTTTCCTTCTAGAAAAAATGAGAATATAAATTTTCTGGCTTTGCTTTGTCTTTCTTATGGTGACTTGACAAAGCCAACATATACTGATCTACTGTTTTAGCTGCTGCTGCTTTGTCTGAGTCTAAAATTTGTGAAATAAGTTAGTGTTCAAGTAATTCAAAAGTAGTGTGATCCAATGTGTTCCTCACATTCACAATCCTTTTTCTACTCAATATATTCCTTACAGACTAGACATACTATATTTCTTATAATTTCACTCAAGAGTATACTGTAGTTTATATTAGCTAGAATAATTTTTGCAAATATTCTTGAATATCATTATGTTTTTAGGGGTCACACCATATGATGTTTTACAGTCTGAACAACATTATTTGTTTTAATGTTTTAAGAGACTTACTGTCCTTGACACACAATTCCGAAGGTCTTCAGGGGCCTAAAATTTAAATCATTCTATCAAAATGTTAGAAACGTGTTAAACATTAGCAACATATTAGGAACATGCTAGCAGCTTGTTAAAACATTATTTTACTCTTCTCACATTATTCATTATCTGCCTCAAAGACACATTACTGACTGATGGCGCATTATGAGAGACCCTTTGTCTCTTTCTCTTTGTGAATCACTAAATTTTCATGGCCATTGTCACCCCCTCGCATACGGCCTTTCTAACACAAAACATGTCCTATAAAAATTAAATCAATATATTATTTTCTGTGAATGAGTCAACAACATCACATTATTTTGCAGCAAAAACCCTAGGCTATCCAATTCACAAAAGTCTTATGAACATGTTGTGTAGAGCTGGGCGTTATGGCAAAAAAAATAAAATCTTAAAGTTTGAGCAATTCTCAATTTTTAATGATTTTTAACTAGTCAACTTGAAAATGTTACTTTAACGTTTCATTATTAACCCTCTAGTTAAAGAAAATTCTATTCCAAGTGCACCACACATGAAGTTGTCAACATTATGGTAATGTTTGATAATATTTCTATTCAAAATCGAAGGTAATTTGTATTTTTTGTTCATATAATGAAAGTCATGGTAACCACAACAGCTTTGTTATCAAGAGTCTTCAAAATAGTGTATTTTATGTTGCACAAAAGAAAGGTTTGAAACAACATGAGTAAATATTGACAGAATTAGTACTATTATTATTATTGTTATTTAATGAAATGATACTTTAAATAAGAAACTAAATCTGCCAGCAGGTAGCGGTAAATGTCTTTATGAATCATTCACTCATTCGGTTCGATTCGATTCGTTCAAACGGCTGATTCATTCAAGAATTAAGTAAATGGCTCTCTTTTTCTAATGGGTGAATCATTGATTCACATGATTCATTCAAAATGATTCATTCACAATTCTATTGTGGCTTTAGAGGTAATCTTTGATCTCTGCAAAATTGCACAGAACACACAATATTGTGTTTAAAATATAACACAATATCAGCTTCTTATTTACTGAACTGTTGTATAAAATCACATTTAAGCTCATGAGATTGGGACAAAATCAGCACTTGTGTCATATTGCTCTTGCTACCCGTGTGATATGTGATGTGTATATATACTGTAAATATGAGCCAAAACACATACAGGGACATTTTTTTGCACTAATATGTTGAATTTTAGAGCATAACTGCATTTATGGAGTTGTTGCCCTGCATCATGTTTGTCAACAGTCAACTATGTAAAATGTATAATGACGTACAGGCGTGGGGGCGGGGCCAACGTGTTAACTGGGTTAAAATATTTTAATTGTGCTATTTTTTTTATAACTAATTAAGTTAACGCACGAACAGCCCTCATTTGAATTAATCGATAAAATCAGAAAAATCGTCCAGCCCTAGTTCAGTGTGTATTTTATGGTCTTATTTCAGTGACTTGAACTAAAGTTAACCATGGTTTTGCTACACTAACCACAGTTTAACCATGGTATTTGTAGTAAAACTGTGGTTATACAAATGGTAATTAATGGGCCAAAAAATGGTAACTATACATTTCCTATAGTAAAACCATGGTTAATTTTCGTCTAATGGTTTGTGTGTGTGTGTGCGTGTGCGTGTGTGTGTGTACTTGTTTTTGCTACATTGTGGGGACATTTGATAGTAAAACCTGAAATTTTTGACATTGTGGGGACCAGCCTGCAGTCCCCATGGGTACAAAAGCTTATAAATCATACAGAATGACATTTTTTGAGAAAGTAAAAATGCAGAAAGTTTTCTGTAAGGGTTAGGTTTAGGGGTAGGGTTAGGGTAAGGGGACAGAAAATACAGTGTGGACAGTATACAAACCATTGCGCCTATAGAGAGTCCCCACAAAGATAATGAACCAGACATCTGTGTGTGTGTGTGTGTGTGTGTGTGTGTGTGTGTGTCTGAAGTAGTCTTATATGGTTAGACACTTTTTGGTCCGCCTGACTCTTTTTTTTTTTTTTTTTTTTTTTGAAAAACCTTCAAACTTATAACGTTTGTTATTGTAAACTTCCATACAAGGCTTGTCAAGCTTTACTTATCTAGTTATTTGTTTGTGCTCTTTAGTGTCTCGTTTTATTGGATGATTTAAGCGCTATATTATTGCGTTCCACTAAAGTCCACAGGTGCGGCGGTTATATCTGTGTGAGATTTATTTTTTTGGCCCCTGTTTGCAACATTACAAGACCTTCAGGTTGTCAACCTGGGGAGGGTAAAATAGAGGCAAGCAGGGTGTCACCAGCCTGGGCCTTAAATAATGAACGATTACTCCCATCAGAGAAGTGACGTGGTGTTCAATTAGCCTCTCCTGCTGAATGATCGCTTGTCATCTTCCCGATGGATGTGCAAAATTAATATACCTAGATCCAAAGCAGGCCGAGGCAGCTACCTGCCCACCACAACATGCCTAGAGAGACCCCACACTTACACCTTCATTAAAAGATCATCTTCTTTTTCTCTCTCAATCTGTCCATCCCTTTCGTTCTCTCTCTTTCATTTTTGCTCTTTTTTTTTTTTCCTGAGCCTCACAAACATACACACACACACACACACACACACACACACACACACGCACATCTCAGTCTTAGTTAATGAAGTAATGGATATTCACCCTATGTGACAGATGGGCCGCTAGCGGCAGCACCCTTGTTAGGAAATTAAAAAGCTCGTCAACTTGTGTTTACCACTCAGCAGGAGAGCCTGTTGTTATTTCACCCAGGAAGCGCTCTTCTCTTGTCTTGAACACTTGGTCTGGGTGTACAGACATGCAGATTGACCTAAGGGAATATCCTCCCACACGTATATCTCCATCACCCAGGGCCAGACTGATCTCAGAACAGTTACAGGCCTCATTACCTATAACCCAGCTGATCTAAGAACAAACATGTATGTGTCACCCAAGGCCAGGCTGATCTCAGAACAGTTCCACATATATGGAAATAAAATAATTTAAATATAATAATTTAAATATATGCACTGATTTATTTTTTTACTTAGATTTCTATTTAGAAAACTTTACACTGTTGAGTAAAGAGGCTCTGAGGGACAGATACAGTGTCAAAATAATTGCTTTTAAATATAATAATTTAAATATATGCACTGATTTATTTTTTTACTTAGATTTCTTTTATATATATATATATGTATATATATGTATGTATATATGTGTGTGTATATGTGTATATATATATATATATATATATTATTTATTTTTTTTTTTTCCCCATTCTATCCCTATTTTTTTTGTTTTGTTTTGTTTTGTTTCCCATTCTATCCCATGGTATTAAAACCTCTTTTAATAACTAAATATGATGATTTTTTGGGGGGGGGGGATCGTATTTAATATTCTTACAGGGCTTACAAATTTTTATTTTTTTATTTATTATTATTTTTTAAATTTTATTTTCCATTTTATCCCATGGTGTTAAAACCTCTTTTAATCACTAAATATGATAATAGAAAATTATATTTATAGTATAATGTCAAATTATATTGTTAAAATGATATACAAATAAATTACAACTATATTTAAACGTTGCAGTGTTATAAGTCGTGACAAAGCTTTTTCTTCCTTTGTGTGAGTGTGTGAGTGTGTGTGTGTGTGTGTGCACTTTTGTGTGTTTATGAATACATTTATTATTAAAATTCTTCTTAAAATTTGTATTACATCTAAGAAATGTACATAAAAAAAGTTAAAAGAAAATCTCTAAGATTGACATTGACAAGGTGAAGTTTGTTATTTACTTGTTTTCGGAAAACAACATTTTTCAAATTCACTTCACTGTCACTCCTTTCGGTACATAATTTCATCCTGCCCCCCCCCTCCCCCTCTTCAGACTGTGTTTAGATACCAATTACCACATAATTAGGCCAGTTTAACGGTGTGTGACAGTAAGGGATCGTGGCATTTTTATGAAAATTCGATCTGTGGAGTGACTGAAAGAAAAACAACAAGAAGGGAAATAGGCAGCGAGTGACAGAAACTTGTCGGCTCTGGTGTTGCACGCTCCGTGGCAGGCAGAGCAAGAAATCTATTATTATCCGTCCTGTCTGCACGTTAATGTTTAACAAGTCCAGCGAAGTGACACGCCGCCGCAGCAGCGTAATTGCTAATCAGCGGACAGTTTTATTCCCTTCTTGCCTAATGAATTTGGCTGAAATGAGGTGTGGGCGGCCGGACCCTTAAACGGGCAGTCAGCCGCCACTGATGTGCGTAGGAGAGGAAGGTTAGTGCTCGTGTCATAGTGCTAATGTGCTCGCTAACACTCCAAGGGGAATTTGCATGTGTAGCTCACAGTGCGTTTTTTTTTTTTTTTTTTTTTTTTTCTCACTCTCCTTAAAGTGTGCAAATAAACTCTCTGTCCACTTGAGTACAAAATAATTGAGTGTTTTGTATGCAAGTCTGAAATTTGGGAGATAGTTTATGAACACTGTAAAGCAATTTATAAGCTATTTTTCAGACCATGATGCTGTGTTTTTCACAATTATTATTTTATGAGTGAAATGGAAAAAAAGAATACTGTTAATATTCAGTAATGATGATTAAACTATGTATTTTCGTTTTTGTGTATCAGGGCATGTTGCTGAAAAGAAGCGGCAAGTCACTGAACAAAGAGTGGAAGAAGAAATACGTCACGCTTTGTGACAACGGAGTCCTCACGTATCATCCTAGTCTGCATGTGAGTACCAACACACACACACACAACGGCAATACACGTGTATTGTATTTGACTTTCTCCTCATCTTATTGGTCCTGCCCTGTTAATGTTGTTATTATTCTCTGTTCACCCGTCACTGTAGCATCCAGGTTTTTTTAATGTCCTTTTCGCTGACGTTTAACAGATTATTGTGTCCGCCTCAGTAAGCATGGTGTCTGATGACACGGTCTTGTCCTTAATTACCGACTCATCTGTTTGCACACGGCTGACGCTGTTGATGTGTAATATAACGCTGTAATGGCTTGTCATAATCACCAACTCGGACGACCTGTTTGCCCACACGCAAGTGGAAATGGCTGTCTTTTATTGGTTGTTTTTCCTCTCTGAATATTTTTTTGGAGTGCAATCAAACCTTATTGTTAGCACTAACAAATCCAAAGTGATTTTAGCAAACACTGCATAGGAGATTATCGTGAATTCAGATGAAGGATACTGTATAGATCAGTTGGATGAAGACATGGATTTCATGTTGTCAGACCTTGCCCTCTGAACAAGAACAAGTCAGTTTTATGATTTAAATGAACAAATCTGCACTAGATGGGAACTTGAAATATGCTATTTTTTGTGGTTTCATGCTCTTTGGAATCAATAATTCACTGCACAAAACACATAGTAGTGAGGGTGTGTAATCAGAATTGTTTACTGAATTTTTAGAACTTTGACAGGTCATTTGACAGGTCTGAGTAAGATGAGTTCCATTATTTTTAGAGATAAAAAAAATGTGCCTGACCAAAAATATAACATTTCTCAGGTCTAGAGACATTTCTAGTGCAGGATGCTAGAAGTGAAGAAAAGTAGAGAAAATAAACAGTAGAGTGAGACAGACTTGGAAACAAGAAATTCCAAGTGGTGCCAAGAAATTCCAAGTACTTTGTGTCCAGTGGAATAATTCAGTGGATATTTTTCATAAAATCAGGTCAGCAAAATGGTATGAAAGCAAAAAATAATTATTTTGATGTGAATGCCACATTAAAAATACTAAGTATGTTACAACTTAACTAAACTTTACTAACCAATACAATGGTAACTTTTTAAGTTTGTTTTAGATTTTGACTTAAAATCGAAAATGTTTTCAAAATTGAACCAGTAAGTGTATAACCAGTCAATGGTCATCAGTGATTTTAGTTCTTTAAAGGCACATTTTTTAGACAGATTTTGGACTGTAGGGGGCATCATTATATCAGTAATATGAAATGGTTGCACTCTGTGAGCTACTGGCGCTGCCTTTTGCTTTTTTACTGCAACACAACTCAGAATACACAACTCGAAAGTGAAATACTAATAGATGACCATAGAAAACAAATGCCGTACCATCAATTTTCCCCACAAGGAGTCTAAACTAGGGCTGTCACTAACGATTATTTTGGTAATCGAGTAATCTGTCGATTATTCTGATAATTAATTGAGTAATCGGATAATTGTTATACTTTTTTTTTGTAGTAATAAAAATAGACTTAAGTGAACAATAGACTTTAAAATGATTTAAAATACATATATAATAGCAAATGACGCAATAATAATTAGTTCAAATAAAGTATCAAAAACAAGTAATCATATGGTTTTACTGAACAAAACTGTTAAAATACTGGATGTATTATAAACAATAGAACTTTACGCATTATAACAAATGCCTGCAGATGGCACCAGCAGCCTGATGATTGTTTTTACACTTTATTGTGAGATCTAAATCTTGTTTAATATTGACTCAACATTTAAATCAAATGTCCACTTAAAGGAGTAGTTCACTTCCAGAACAAAAATTTACAGATAATGTACTCAAAACATTTCAGGATTCCTCTCTATATAATGGACTTTTATGGATCCCCCGAGTTTGAACTTCCAAAATGCAGTCTAAATGCAGCTTCAAAGGGCTCTAAGCGATCCCAACCGAGGAAGAAGGGTCTTATCTAGCAAAACGATCAGTTATTTTCATTTAAAAAATATAATTTAAATACTTTTTAATCTCAAACGCAAAATCATCCTACATCACTGCAGAAGTACCAACCCAGTCTTTGCAAAGTGAACATGCATAGAAGATCAAACACCCTTAACAAAAAAGGTAAAACAACGATATAGGGTGATTTCGAAGTTGAGGGAGAACATGAGATGGGAGTTTTTCGACATACCCTAACTGTCATTAACCGGAACAAAAACAGTCCAGGCAGAGTAAGACAAGACGAGCGTTTGGCATTAAAAAGTATTTAAATTGTATTATTTTTATTAAAATAACCGATCGTTACGCTACATAAGACCCTTCTTTCTTGGCTGGGATCGTTTACAACCGCATTTGGGATCGTTTGAAGCTGCATTTAGACTGCATTTAGAAAGTTCAAAATCGGGGCACCATATCAGTCCATTATATGGAGAAAAATGCTGAAATGTTTTCCTCAAAAAACATAATTTCTTTACGACTGAAGAAAGAAAGACATGAACATCTTGAACGACAAGGGGGTGAGTACATTATATGTGAATCTTTGTTTTGGAAGTGGACTTCTCATTTAATGAGTTTAATGGTGTAAATTAGATATAGACCAAAATGATAAAAGCTAAAAATGATTGTTATTTCTGTATATATTATAGCTAAGTTACTTATTAAAGGGATATATTTTTTTAAATGGTCTTCGTTGACATTTACTCACCTTAATGTTGTTTCATATCTGACTTTCATTCATCTTTGGAACACAAGTGACAGGTGTTGCCTTCCTGACACGTTGACAAATTTTAGTCCAGCCAGCTCATCTGGGTGAATTAGAGGAAGTGTGCGTCATCATATACGGTCCCTCTCCTCCCTTTGGCTGTGAACAGGTTCCTCTCATCAGCAGGTGTCTGCTACACAGGCATCAATTAGAGTGTTTGCGGAGGCTAATAGGATGAAACTCAATCAGGGCTCTTAATTGCTCAACTATGTGAAAAAGAAATCACATTAATGCAGCTGATTAAGTGGATGGCAATAGATGCAACCTAATTAGTGAGAAAAAAATCCCAAATAACTCATCCATGTTCACATCCATTATAACCACGCCACAACTTCGTGATTTTTTTTTTTTTTTTTTTTTTTTTTTTTTTTTAGGCACATAACTATTGTGTGTTTCATTAAACTTTCACTATTTTGCTTTAAAACGTTATGTCATTATGCGCGGTTTGGGAGATTCATCGATGTGGAGCATCAATTTTAAATGCGCATCTGCCCCTGAAGTGGCCAGATGATGATCCTTTGATCAACTGTTCACATTTGAGCACTCAGCTCCCTTAACTAAATCCCTCAAGTGGTTTGCTCGTCCTTTATTTTAAATCAAGAGTTACATATGGACCAGTCCCCGGAGTGTATGTCCTACATGAAACGCAATAACATATGTTCTTCAATAGAGCAGCTACGTGGAGTCTTTCGCCCTAATGAGCAGGGGCAAGGCTTTGAGAGGGAGAGCGTACAACCCAGACCTGCTATACATCAGCTGAGTGCCAATCAAATAACACAAAGACCTGAGAATCTCTGTGTATGTGTGCTGCACCGAGCAATTTACAGCAAGAGCATAACGTGTCCATCCCTCACTAGAGGCCAACAAAAGGGCAATTCAAAGCCAAGAGCTCTCAACACGGTTTAACAAGCCACAGGAGAGCCCTTCAGGAGTGGCGGGCCAACAGCTTGCGGCTGGTAATTGCATCCCTATTAGCATTGAGTAACTTTCATCATCAACGCAAGCAAAGCCACGCACAAATCCAGACAACGCAGTCAGAATCCAAACACATGCTGCGATGGCATGCTGGGATCCACAGAAAAGGAAAACGAAGCTTGGAGGAAGATTTTACATGTGTTCTGAAAGGCTGATTTTCTGCATACAAAGTGCACTTCAACATGAATATCAAATACATTGCTATTGATTTTTTCCAGCTCCAGAGGGTGGGGAGAATTAACTGTGTGCTGACAAAATAAATTTAGTCGACACTTTTCATCCAAAGTGTCCAATGCTGTTGTAGTAATCCTTTTGTCATTTTTACTATAGGATTATATGCAGAATGTTCATGGCAAGGAGATCGACCTGCTTCGGACTACAGTGAAGGTTCCAGGGAAGAGGCCCCCCAGGGCCATCTCCACATGCGCGGCCCCCAGTCCCAAAACCAATGGGCTGACCAAGGACATGAGCAACATGCAGCTAGGACAGACACCAGGTAATGTGATCATAATGTTTTGTTTTGTTTTTTTGTTGTTTTTGTGTTTTTTTGTTTCACTTTGCTTTGTTTTTATATGTTTTGTTAAATAAAATTGAATAATAATATAACAAAAATAGATTACAAAATTATACAAAAGAGGTAACGTTATCAGGCTTTTGGTTTGTTCTTGTTTGTTTTGTTTTGTTTTTGTTGTTTGGTGTTTTTGTTTTTGTTTTGTTTTGTTTTGTTTTGTTGTTTTTTCCCTGTCATGTTTTTTGTTTTAAATAAAATTGGGTAATAATATAATAATAAATTACAAAATTATAAAAAAGTAACATGATCATGCTTTTTTGTTTTTGTTTTGTTTTTTGTTCGGTTTGGGTTTTGTTTTTGTTTTTTGTTGTTTTTGTCTTGTCATGTTGTTTTTGTTTAGTTTTGTTTTACTTTGCTTTGTTTTTGCGTTTTGTGTTAAATAAAATTGAATAATAATATAACGAAAATATATTACAAAATTATAAAAAAGAATGTGATCATGCCTTTGTCTTGTTTTTATTTTGTTTTGTTTTGCATTGTTTTTGTATTTGTATTTTGTGTTAAATAAAATTGGATAATATAACAAAAAAAATTACAAAATTATAAAAAAGAAAAATTGCAAATTATATAATGTATTTTTAATTTTATTTAATATAATATATGTACTGGTCATCTATTTTTGAAACATGATCATGCTTTTGTTTAATGTTTTTTTATTTATTATATAATATAATATAGTAATATAACAAAATTAGATAAAAATATAAAGAACATACCAACCAGGGTGTTCCGCTGCCTATGCCCTAAAAAAAAATAGCCTCCAACATGTCTGTAACCAGACATTTGGCAAGTGGGTTGGAAAATTAATGGATGGATAATAAAACATATTTAATTTAATATAAATTAAGATAATTAATTATAATAATTAATACATATTTTAAAAAATCCAACCCATTTCCATACAGTTTTAGCAAGAGCTTTCCAAGAAAACAAATTTAATACAGAAGTATCTTAATGTCAGTATAATAGGCCTAGGAAGCGGTCTTCATTAGTAGAGAATTAAACAATTAAGTTATTGTTTAGTTATTCGTGTAACACTCATTGGATCAACAATCCTTAAGCCCCCCAAGGAGTGTTAAAGACCCTTCTCAGGCACATACACACACACACAGCACCAGGAGGACCAAACTAATAGCATGAATATTCAGTGACCCATAATACATGTACTAATTATTGTCATGAATATTAATGCAATCAGCGCTCGTTCTCCAGTCAGGCAAGTCCGAAATGAGCACTAATGAGAGGGAGAGAGAGAGAGAGAATGAGGGAAGGAGGGAGGGAGCGGTAGAGGAGAAAAGAGAGATAATTCACAGTGGTAAGGCAGTGAAGCTTTTGTAAGTGGAGTATTTGACTGTAGGGCTGGGTCAGCGGCATGATCACATGCACCTCTTATCTCTTTTGTGGGAGCTCCAATTATGCGCCAAATCCATTATAGCATATCTTCACACGCTGCTGTTGTTGCGCTTTGTGCGTGTGTGCGCGTAGACCCTTCTCTGCCCTCATACATACATAGTGTTTATTTTCCTCCAGACGGCCACCGATGTAAAAATGTAGTTTATCAGGGCTCTCCTGAAGTATGATCAGCTTTTGCCATTTACCCAAAGGTGCTGCCGTCTGATTTATCCGCTACAATGGAGATTAAATTGAGTCGTGACATTTCATTCAGTCGAGTTTGCAACGGGCCAGTGGAGGCCCGTGGGTACACCTTTTTGCAACAACAACATATTAAAAACCAGAAAATGAAGTATTTACTGACCCCCCTTTCCCCTTTTTTTTTTTTTTTTAAATATATTGAGCATTTTGTGTTTAACTGTACCTAGAGTGAACGGTATTATCAAATCAGCATTATTTACATTTTGTTCACTGCTGTTAAATTGTTGATGTTAGATTTGCTCTGTTCGTAAGCCCAGAAGCCTTATGGCTGATTGTTTTTGAGTCTGTATGTGCGCGTCATATCATATCCCTCCCGTGTTCTTTTGTGCTCAGCTGTGGTGAAATCTTATTAGTGCGATTAGATGCGACTTCCCATGATGTCCACTTTAATTTCCAAGTGAGTCAGATGAACCTCTCTTGCAGTTTAATGATGACTCACGGTGGTGATAATTAACCTTCCAGTAATCTGATGTCACTATTTATGCTCCTCCATGACAATAAACCAAGAAGTTTTGTGCATGAGTGCAAGTTGAACTTATTATTTTTATCAATAACAGTAAAGTATTACAAAGACAGCACCTAGACGTCAAAAAATTAGGGATGCATTGCTAATATTTTGGTCAATATCAGTGAGCTGATAATAATTTTCTTGTTGTAGAATGTATTAAAATTGCATGCTGTCTTGTCTAAATAAATTAAAGTGCTAAAATCTATTTTCAATGCTACAAATTATTTATGCATTGCAGCAACATACAGTATAATATATGGATATGCTCCATCTTGCATTTTACACGTTAGTTCACCCCAAAATGGAAAAATTATCATCATTTATATAGCTTCATATCATTTCAGACCCATAAGATTTTCATGCATTTTTGAACTACAAATGGAGAATTTTTTTTATTTTTATTTTATTTTAATATTCTTTCATCCATTCATTGGTAATCCAGGTAACCAAAATTTTAAGCTTCAAAAAGTTCATAAAGACATTTTTAAAATAATCCAAACTTCAGTAAGCTGTTTAAACTTGCTAGTCACTTTATATGATCACATTTATTTGAGAAATAAATGCAATTATGATAAAAAAATCACAATTCTGAGAAATAAAGTCTCAATTTTGAGGCATAAACGCAATTCTGAGGCATAAAGTTGCAAATCTGAGACATAAACACGCAATTCTGAGAAATAAAGATGCAATTGCAGAAAATAAAGTCAGAATTGTGAGATAAACACCATTGTTTTTTTTCTCAGAATTGCAAGTTTATATCTTGCAAATGTGAGATATAAACTCACAAATAAGAGCGTGTTAGTCTTTTTTTTTTCCCAAAAAAATTCTGAGGAAAAAAGTCAGAATTGCAAGAAATTAACTAATTTTAAATGAACTCAAAGTTTATATCTTGCAATTCAGACTTTATTTCTTGCAATTGTGAGTTTATATCATTTGCAATTGCTAGTTTATATCTCACAATTCTGACTTTATAACTCACAATTTTGACTGTTTCTCGCAATTCCAACTTTCAGATTTCTCAGAATTTCGACTTAATTTCTCAGAATCGCAACTTCATTTCTCAGAATTAGGAGTTTATTTCTCATACATGACCCTTACTAAATTATTCACGGTTTTTAAATATAAACTATGTTTAATATATGTTTACAAGGTAAATCTAAATGTAAAAATTGTAAATAACTGTCTAATACTGCTAAATAAATAAATAAATTCTTATGTTGGCTGATAACCAATATAATCCCAATATATTGTACATATTGTAAAAATATTTGTTATAACCATTATAAAAACTCAAGGAAAAAAAACCCTACACTCTAAATGTACACTATAATGCAAACAAAAACTGTACGTCATTGCAGTTGACAAGAACAAATCAGGGAACTTGGTGTATTGAGTATATCATATTAATGGTATATTAATCATCATGCGTCTCTCCCACAGCCTCTGTGACCAGTAGTTCTTCAACATCTCAAATGGCGAGTGGCATCAGTCTGGTGTCGTTTAACAGTCGGCCAGATGGGATGCATCAGCGCTCATACTCAGTGTCCAGCGCTGACCAATGGAGTGATGCCACAGTCATCGCCAACTCAGGAATCAGCACTGGTAAGTTTAGAACACATTACCAAGTGCTGCCCTCTCAAATGTCGTCGTCTTGAAGGTTTTTCTTCAAAACAGAGAACAGAACCTTAAACAGTGATTTGTTATCCTATAGTTGTAAACACACACATACACCCACTCCACCTTTCATTGATTCTTGTGTCAAGCCCTAATGCTGCTTTAACTGTTTATCAAAGTAATGGCCACTCAGAAGAACCACATTACCAAAGGCTCATCTGTCGACGGCGACTCGCTAGCAAAAGAGAAATGTTTGGAGCATGATGTTTATCAATCTGTCACCTTTCTGTTGTCCGAGAATTTCATACTTGGCTATTTTAATGAAATCTTTCTTGTCTAAACAGCCATGGGGGAAATGGACGTACACATAAGTTACTATTGGACTGACAGCTGTCAGGCGCAATGTTTTTATGTGTGCTGATGAACTGCAGTGACATGGTGTGATTAGTTTTAGGCCTGTGGTTTGACCCCTGCCTGTAGTTGACTCTTGTTTACCCCTGATAACAATTAAAGCTGTGAAACACTTAAACGGGCTCCTGGCTGCGTCCGCAGCAGGGCTCTACACACACACAGCTGAGCCACAGACCCCACACATGACTTCACAAGAGTAATGTCTACAGCAATGTGTGTGTGTACACTCTAAAAAATGCTGGGATAAAAACAACCCAACTTGGGTTATTTGGCAACCCAGCGCTGGGTAAATAGTGGACAGAGCACATGCTGGGTTATTCTGACCCAACTAGTTGGGTTAAACATTTTTACCAAACATGCTGGGTTATTTTATTTAAGTCAACTATTGTTTAAAAATTATTACATTGCTGGTTTAAAATGGACTAGAACTTATAAAAACGCACACAGAATTACTAGAGGCAACAGCAGTAATCAAAAGATGAACATTTAGAACACATGGGCAAAATACAAGACCAATTGAATTTATTTGAATACAGCATATTTTACAATATTTCATACATTTAAACTCATTTAGCAAGCATTTTAGACATAAACATGTAACATTTAAAAATAGAATTTTAATTTTAGTGTACTGAACCGTTCTCTGTAATCACTTTTTACCAAAATCGCACTAATTCTCAAGCTGGTGTGTCACCGAAATCGGAGCCAGTGAGGGGCTGCTGTTTGCCAGGTTAACTGCGAACTTCAGACCATGGCCTCGTGTTTCACTCATCGCTGAAAGATGCCATGACTGACTCCAAAAACTGCCCATAAACAAACAGTACTGACATTAGAGAACATATTTTAAGATTAAACTCAGTACAATAACGAATAAAATCCATTTATTTTATTCAAGGCAAAAGGCGTTTCCATCCTGCAAAACAACCGCTGCTGACGCAGCTGACTGACATTTCGTCCTTATGTTGCGTTGCGTAAAATAATACAATTTACAGCACAGGAAAGAAATAAAATAGAAAATGAAATAAAATGTATACAAACCCTTATTTTGCTGAAGAGGTGCAAATCGGTGGTGCTAAGAACCGATCTCTTCTGTAGAGGTCTCAAAAAGCCCGCGTTCTGGCTGTAACTCAGCAGCTGAGTTGTTTCATCAGAAACAGGCTCAACCCAGCGGCTGGGTAGAAAAAAATAACCCAGCGTTAAAAATGACCCAGCAACTTAGTTGCAGAAAAACTACCCAGCACCTGGGTAAGTTGGGTAATAAAAATGTCACACCAAGTTGAATCCAGCATTTGGGTTAAAAAAAAAAAACAGCACATGGGTAAAAATATTAAAAATAACCCAATGAAATGACCCAATGGACTGAACCCATATTTATATATGAAGAGTGCTGTCTGAAATTTTCTTCTAAAATTAGAATTTTTGTCAGACTTCTATATTTATGTTTAGTTATTTCACTTCAAGTGAAGAGAAATAGACCTAAAAAACTATGACAACTAGAAATTTAGAAATAAAAACAGTCATAATTAAAAAAAAAAATACTCAAGATAAAAACTAAAGATTTGAAACCTAAATCAAAAACAAAAACACAAAATTAAATAAAGATAAAAGTGTTAGCATTGTTTTTATGGATAACCTCTTTTAAACAATAAAGATAGAAAGTATTCTCTATATATTATCATATGTATCAGTGACTTAAGCAGTAAAACAGCAGTGGAGTGATACTGAGGATGGTTCGGACACTGCAGCGCTCCGGAGGGCTGTGTTATGAGGCTGTGTGAGTGCTTGTATGCTCACCCCCAGGAATTTCTTAAAAATAACCTTTCTGCTGGCCTAATGATGTGTCTGTCCACGGCCTGACTGGATCAGATCTGATGGCTGGATGACGGTAGTGCCGGACGCTGATTGCTTGTCACCTCTTGCCCCCAGGAGCTGACGGGAATGAGATCCTGTCTTTTTTTTCTAAGAGAAGTGGAGAGAGATAAGTGGTAGCAAAGTAATTAACTGACGTTCCTCGCTTTGCGCTGTGAGGGGTGAGACTGTTGACTAACCTCTAACCTTTTGTTTAGTCTTTCGCTTTGTTTAGTCTCTAGCCAGGAAGCTAAACTATGTTTGCTGAATGAAATCCAATACTTGTTCTTTGACTAATTTTGGGATTCTGTTTCTAAAAATATTTTTTTTTTTCTCTAACACATCACAGTTTTTACAAAATATGTGTTTTTTTTGTAGCAGTTTAGCTTTAGTTAGTTTATGAGGTGAAGAAGTCTTGTGTTGTCCCATGATCACCAGAAAAACTGGCAAAAAGACATGATATTCATTGGAGCCAGTTTACAAATATTTGTTAAATTCTTTGCTGATTTTCTCGTGTATGAATGATTCTGATGACATTATTTTATGCCTAATTATGCATAAAATAATGAATTGTGACCAGTGACAGAAGAAAGTGCAAACATGACCCAGATATTTTCTGCTATATCTGTGGATGTTTTACTACTGTACATCCAAACGGCGACAGAAAATTACAGATTTTTAATAAAATGTGTTTATGGAAAGTTATTTGATGTTAAAATGACTATTTGAACGTAGACTGTATTGCCAAAAGTATTGGGACACCCCCTTCTAGTGAACAGGTTTGACTACTTTAGTAATTTCCACGAATGCAAATCTTAATGTTTAAGCATATAATGATATTCCGGGGAATTGTGTGCTTCTAATTTTATAGCAACAGTGTGGACAGGACTCTTTTCTGTTCTAACATGACAATGCCACTGTGTATAAGGCAAGGTTTAAAAAAGAAATGACTGATTCAGTGTGGAAGAACTTGACTGGTCTGCAGAAAGCCAAGTCCTACATTCTCCTGGTGTCTTTAAATGCAGACCTTGAGCCAAAAACTTATCACCAAACACCAATGACTTGTACATGTGGGTAAAATCATTTTAGACACTTCCAAAACTGTTGCAACAGAGATGAAAATACAATTTTTAAATACATGAATTATGTTTCTATGTTTGTTGCCACAGTTTTAGAAGTGCCTTTTCTGTTCTAAAGAAGGGGGTGTCCCAATACTTTTGCTCATATAGTGTGTGTACAAGCCATTGGTATTTGGTAATTAGTTTTTGGCTCAAGGTCTGCATTTAAGGTCACACCAGAGGCAATATAGTGTATTTCTCCACTTGTTGGCAGATTGTAAGTTAAATGATAGATTTTTAATATTTCTTATCATCATTAAAATTGAACTTTTGACGTTTGACTGCTTTTGTTATTTATTAAGACGAAAAGATTTTTCAAATTATACACTAACAGTCAAAAGTTTTTGAACAGTAAGATTTTTAATGTTTTTTAAGAAGTCTCGTCTGCTCACCAAGCCTGCATGTATTTGATCGAAAAGTACAGCAAAAACAGGACAATTTAAAAATATTTTTACTATTTAAAATAACTGCTTTCTATTTAAATATATATTTTAAATTGTAATTTATTCTTGTGATTTAAAAGCTGATTTTTTTTGCATCATAATTCCAGCCTCATGATTCTTCAGAAATTATTCTAATATTCTGATTTGCTGCTCAAAAAAAGATCTATTATTATTATGTTGAAAACAGCTGAGTAGATTTTTTTCAGGTTTCTTTGATGAATAGAAAGTTCAGAAGAACAGCATTTATCTGAAATAGAAATAGATTTTGTAACATTAAAAATGTCTTTATCATCACTTTTGATCAGTTTAAAGCATCCTTGCTAAATAAAAGTATTAATTTCTGTAATTAATTCTATCGTTTCTCTTTCCCAAAAAAATAAACAATTATACTGACTCTAAGCTTTTGAATGGTATAGTCTATAATGTTACAAGAGTTTTTACTTTAGGTAAATGCTGATCTTTGGATCTTTCTATTCCTCAAAGAATCCTGAAAAAAATGTATTAACTGTTTTAAATATTGATAATAATAATCATGATTTCTGAAGGATCATGTGACACTGAAGACTGGAGTAATAATGTCGAAAATTAAGTTTTAAGTTTTAAACACAGGAATAAATTACATTTTAAAATACATTAAAGTTCTTTTAAATAGTAAAAATATTTCACAATATTACTGCTTTTGCTATATTTTATATAAAACAAATGCAGGCTTAGTGAGCAGAAGAGAATTCTTAAAAAAAAAAAAAAGGAAAAATCTTACTATTCAAAAACTTTTGACTGGTAGTGTATCATCTGTCTTTGTGAAAATAAATTGTAAATGATGGAAAGTTTTTATTGATTTTGTTGAATTTAGAATCATAAATATTTTGATGTTTGCAAATCAGCAAAAACATTATTTGTGTATGATGCAGTGCAGTGTTATTATTTGCTGCTTTTTCATTTATAGAGTTCTCTTCTTCTTGCCTATGTAGCAAACAGAGAATTCATATGGGATTTTTTTTCCTAGTGTACATTTAAGTAAGCTTGCTAATTCATTTCCAACAATGGAATTCCTTTCGCTAAACAGATACTGACAACCTTGTGCTTTTTATTCAAAATAAACTTAGCTGGTTTGAACTACAGATGTCTTGAAAGTATAATTGTAAGAGGGTCAAATTTGAAAAAAGCTACAGTGGTTGACACTTGGCTGTGTGCCGTCCAAATGAGTTGGATCACATCAGAGCAGACTCATCTTGACTGGACATGGCTGCCATTTGAAAAAACACAGCCTCAGTAATGAGCTCTTTTATTCCAGAGGAAACAAAGCCAAGTCCGTTTAAAGGAGATAAGATCCCCTCCAGTGATCGGGCTCTCTGTGTCTTTTTGTCCCACTCCATGTTGTCTTGAGGGCATGGGAAAGGCAGTGACAACCCTGTCTCTTTACCTGGAGCATCCTTTTCTCCAAGCAGACAGTTGCACATAAAAATATCCCCTCCGTCCCTCCCTCTGTGGCTATTCTGGATCCTCCCGCTCTTTCGCTTAATAATGAGAGACAAACAGCAGCAGAAGTAATGAGTGTCTCTTTGATTACAGCTGCTGTGTTTGGGTGCTCTGGGGTACATGCTTTTGCAATGACCCGCCTTAAGATAAGTTCCTGGCTGCCCTGATGACATGTCACCCAACTTGTTGATTAATGCACTTTATTTTTTTTTTTTATTTTTTTTTTTTCCAAACTAGTAATAGCCTAGCTGCAACCAAGAAAAGTGCACATAGCAAGTTGCTAGATATGTAGGCCTACTCTTTGTATTCATGGTCAAAAGCTTACATCCCTCTTTCAGAATCTGCCGAATGTTAATTGTTTTACCAAAATAACTGAGGACAACTGAGAGACTCATATGCAACTATTACAGAAGGTTTAAACACTCACTGATGCATCAGAGGGAAAAAAACATTCATTAAGAGCCGGGGGGTGAAAACTTTTTTAGTTTAAAGATCAGGGTAAATTTAATTTATTTTGTCTTCTAGGAAACATGTAACTTGTAATCTTCGATAGCTTCTTAAGGGCAGTACTAAATGAAAAAAAATATGATATTTAGGCAAAATAAGAAAAAGAGAAAAAGTTGAGAAAAAGTAAGACACACATCTCCATACACATCTCCATTCTGTTCAAAAGTTTTTACCCTCGGCTCTTAATGCATTGTTTTTCCTTCTGGAGCATCAGTGAGCGTTTGAACCTTCTGTAATAGTTGCATATGAGTCCCTATATATATATATATATATATATATATATATATATATATATATATATATATATATATATATATATATATATATATATATATATATATATATATTTTTTTTATTTTTTTTCCCACTGAAGAAAATATTAAAATGTATTTTAATTTAGAAATTTAAAACAATCATCAGAGATCAGGTGCACTCAAGTCATTGAATGAATGAATTGCATTTGTAATGTATCTTTAAATAATAATAATAAAAATTCGTGTAATTGATCCTAAAATGCTTTTTTTCACAATGACCTGGCAACCACCCACAAGAATCACTCACTAGTTTGTTTTAGTTTGTATTGTTCACCATAAAAGATGACAGACATTTAGCCTTTGCCTTGAATCATGATAAAGTATGTGTTGCCCCTTTGAAGTAACTGGATGTTTCTTACAACAAAACCTAAAAGCAAACTGGCTGTGACCGAATGTCTATTAGAATTATACCAGACTGATAAATGACTTTTTGCGAAAGCACTGAGCTTGAGAAGACAAGGATGGAGAATATGAGGGAGAGGGAAAAGGTGTATTTGACGTTGAGGTGTGTGAGAGGGAGAGCTCGGACAAAGGGGCTGTTAGAACGAGGTGGTTAATTGTTCACTTTGGGATGGCATCTTGTCAGCAGAGATAAGTTGTCACGTTTTCCACTTGAGCTGAGACTAAACGATTGTAAAATAAGTTACGGCCGTCCTTGGGGCTGTCTGCTGATGCACGGCGCTGGGAGCATGCTCAGTGCCAGCCTGAACATCCCCCCAGCCCCTCCCCACATCAGCGCTTTCACTCCGTCTGATATTGATGTGAACTGAATGTTATTTTATTCTGCCGCTAGTCACAGCTGTCAGTGCCGCTTATGAAAAGTGAAGCAGCCTTCTGATAGCCTGAGCCAGAGAATCCAGCCAAACGCCAGTCAGAACTGGCCTCACACGAACGCGAGCACTCGATCATTTAAACCAGAGCAGACACCACAGAATATTCTATATGCGTGAGGTAAAATAGGGCTGAGTGTCTCTCTCTTTGTGTCCAGATACCGGTCTGGGAGATTCTGTGTGCTCCAGTCCAAGCATATCCAGTACCACCAGTCCAAAGATGGACCCACCCCCATCGCCCCACGCCAACCGCAAAAAACACAGGAGGAAGAAGAGTACCAGCAACTTCAAGGTGGATGGCTTCTCTGGAACTGCAGAAGGTACTTCTGGTCTCTGTCCCTCTCCATCTGTTGTCATCTGTTCTTCTCAGATCTGGTCATATCAGATGCAGCCACGTTCCTAAAAACCACTATAATGCATTGGTTCCTAAACAGTCTTTAACATTTTACTGTAATGTTATATGATGTTTAACAGGGTGAGAAATATAAGGGTAAGTGTGAAACATAAGTCCAAGCAAATGGAAAATTCTGTGATGCTGCATTTCTAGGTCACTAATCCAATTAGTGTTTATATGATGCCAACATAGTCAGTCAATAGTCTGAATACCTGAAAAATTTAATGAGAAAAAAATTAATGTAATTTGCTATTACACACTCCATTTAACTATTTAACTTATGTTGGTGTTTGAAAGTTAATCATTAATAATAATAATCAAAATAAATAATGCATATATTTACTTAAAGACAAAAAAAGTCAATGGTTAAAAAAAACATGAAATAGAACAGAGTTCTTCGGTTGGTTTTTAGTTTTATTTAGCAAAAAATTGGTGTAATTTGCTGTTACATACTTCATTTAACTATTTAATGGATGTAAGTATTTGAAAGTTAATCATTATAAAAATAATAATTAAAATAAATAATAAAAATGTTTACTTTAAAAAAGTCAAAAAGTCAATGATTAAAAAATGTATGCAATAGAACAGTTCTTTGGTAGTTTTTCAGTTTTAATTAGCAAAAAATAAATGTAATTTGCTATTACACACACTATTTGACTATTTAATGTACAGTATGTAGGTATTTGAAAGTTAATCATTCTAAAAAATAATAATTCAAATAAATAATAAATGTATTTATGTATTTAAAAAAAAAAAAAAAAGTCGGTGATTAAAAAAACATGCAATGGAACAAAGTTCTTAAGTAGTTTTTCTGTTTTAATGAGCAAAAAGTAATATAATTTGCTATTACACACTCCATGACTATTTAACATGTGTAGGTCTTTGAAAGTTAATTATTTTATAAATAATAATTCAAATAAATAATAAATATATTTATTTTAAAAAAGACAAAAAAAGTGAATGATTTAAAAAAAACACGCAATAGAACAGTTCTTTAGTAGTTTTTCAGTTTTAATTAGCAAAAAAATTAATGTAGTTTGCTGTTACACACTCTATTTGATTATTTAACATATGCAGGTATTTGAAAGTTAATCATTATAAAAAATATTCAAATAAATAATAAATATATTTACTTTAAAAAAGACAAAAAGTCAATGATTAAAAAAACATGCTATAGTACAGTTTTTCAGTAGATTTTCAGTTTTAATTAGTGAAAAATTAATGCAGTTTGCTGTTACACACTCTGTTGGACTATTTAACATATGCAGGTATTTGAAAGTTAATAATTATTAAAAAATTAAAATAAATAATAAATATATTTACTTTAAAAAAAGATTAAAAAGTCAATGATTTAAAAAAAAAACATGCAATAGAACAAAGTTCTTTAATAGTTTTCCAGTTTTATTGAGCAAAAAATGGATGTAATTTGCAATTACACATCAAAATGTAAATAAATAAATATATTTCTAATAAAAAAAAAACGTGCAGTAGAACAGAGTTCTTCAGAAGTTTTTCAGTAGAGGTATTATTAAAGCTGCTAAAGTTATCCAGACAAGAACAGTGACTGTTTTTATCTTATCTTATCATTATCTTATCTTATTATATATATATATTCATCTGTACATTTCATTATAATTAAAGTAGCCTTCCCATGTTCCTGCATGTATACAAACACTGCAAGCTTCATTCATGGCTGGTGTCACACACATAAATGCAAGCGAGCACAGTCATGCAGTGAAGTTGTGTCTGCTGTGACGGTGCAGTGGAACAGATGTTTCTGAGCAGCAGATGTGTAATATGTTTCCTGCTGTCAGTATGGATCAGGCAGCTGACAGGCCTGCGTGGAGCAAGAGAAATATGCTGAGTGATTATTACACACTCATACAGACAAGCCGGTTAAACGCCGTCTGTCACTCACACACGCACAGACTCCACTCATCACTGCAGCCACCATTCTGACACAATGGATAGATATTTGTATTTATTTTACTATTCGGTCTCCAGTAACACACTACCATTCAAAAGTTTGGGTTCGGTAAGGTTTTTTTATTTAATTAATACTTTTAGTCAGCAAGGATGCATTAAACTTAATTAAAGGTGATGCTAAAAAATTTTTATTTCAGCTTTGCCATCACAGAATAAATTATATTGTAGAGTGTAATAAAATAGAAAACTACTATTTTAAGTTATAAATGGGTCTTCAGTTTACAGTTAGTTGTTCATAACCTCTTAACTGGGTGAGAATACACTTCTGAAGTGTTGTAAGGTCATCCGTGTATGTGTGTGAGAGACAGTCCGCATGTAGGAATGATGGATGAGTGTGTGTCAGCTCAGAGAGTGTGTGATTAATTAGACTGGGCTTGTGTGGGTGGCCGCGGCCTCTTGAGAGCCGAGGATCAGTGCTTGTTTAAAATGTTTCCAATCACCCTTATTGATCCTCTCCCAAAGGGGGCCAATATATTGTCAGTGAGGGAAGAGTATGTGTGCATGTGTGTATACACATCAGTGTGTCACATGCAGTGTGAATGAGAATTAAATTTATTCAGCATATTTCTAGCAGTATTAAATACTGTATATTTATGTATTCATGGGTTCTCAACTAGGGGGTTGTGACTCAAAAAATGGATCACTGATATGTTACCAGACAAAACAGAAAAACAATGCTAAGGAAATCTTTGTAACTCATGTGAGATGGACAAGTTTAATCATGTATTAGCAGTGGCATTGATTGAATACAAATAGGAAAATATTCCAGTTCAAATTCCAGTCACATGGTAGAACCAAGTCAAATTAGACAGATGCAAACATAAACCAAAATAAATAAAGCAAAACTAAGGCTAAATTAAACATAAGGATAACTTGCAATAATAATATATAAATTATAATTTAGTATTAAATAAATTGGAAAGGTTTGGATCAGAAAGTTGTTTTTTAAAAAAGTTAATACTTTTATTCAGTAAGAGTGCATGAAATTGACCAAAAGTCACAGTAAAACCTTTATAGTGTTACAAAAACAATTATATTCAAACAATATATATATTAGGGCTGTCAAGTGATTAATTGCGATTAATCGCATACAAAATAAAAGTTTGAGTTTGCCTAATGTATGTGTGTACTGTGTGTAATTTTATATATATTATATATATATATATATATATATATATATATATATACACACACACACACACAAATTAATGTATATATTTAAGAGAAATATGTTATTTGTGTAATTGTAATTGTTATAAATTATATAAAAATTATAAAAAATACATATACTTGTAAATATTTCTTAAATATTTACATGAATGTGTTTGTATTTAAACATACATACATAATCACACACAGTATACACACATATAATAGGCAAACTCAAACTTTTATGCGATTAATGGCGATTAATCATTTGACAGCCCTGTTTCCGCTAAAATTTTAAGCAACAGGATCATGTGACACTTGAGACTGGAGGAATGGCTGCTCAAAAGTTCAGCTTTACATTTACAGGAATAAATTGTTTCACAATATATTAAAATAGAAAACAGCTATATTAAATGATAGTAATATTACATAATTTTGTGTTATAATGCTATGTTTTGCTATATTTTTCATCAAATAAGAGTAGCCTTGGTGGAAAAAAAGAGAGACTATAGAGACTATCTATAGAAAAAACTTTCTATAAAAAATAAATAAATAAAAAATAGAAAAATTACCAACCCCAAACTTTTGAATGGTATTGTATGTTAATATGTATAATAATTTTGCAAGTCAGTTTTCATAGTACTGAAATGTTTGATTTTATAGAGTGTTTTTTTTTTCTTTCTTTCTTTGTTGGTTTGCCATTTGATGTCAATGTAAAATCTGGAAATTTATGAACAATGTAGTAAAACCAGCTGAGAACCTCTGATCTGATGCACCATCTTTACCATGACATTAGCATTTGAGAGCTTTGAGAGACCATCTGTTTCACTTAATTCTCTCTGTGGTGCCACCATGTGGTCATGGAAGAGTGGAATCATGGGAAATACGGACCCTGATAGTCCTTACATTGTAGAATGAAGATACATGAACATTGTTCCAAGATGTTGCTTAGTCTTAGATGATAAATCTCTAAACCTTACATTTATTTTCGAAAGTAGTTTACCTGGAGAACTCTTAAAAAAAATGTAAAAAAAAATACTAAAACACATACAGACACACACAAATGTTGAAGAAGCTCTGATTATGATGATTGATATTTCAGGGTTGTATCAAAGTTCAGTTTCTTTGTTTACTGTTACAGACCTGTTTAAAACGCATTTTTATTTTGCAAACGTAACATTCAGAAGAAGGATTCAAAACTTTTTGTATTGAAACAGATTTTTCTTGTCGTTTCTGACCTGTAGGGGTCTTTGGTGAGAAATTGGGTTGCATTAATGTACCTCACTCACCCCCTCTTTATTTCTCGCCATCACTATCTTTCTTTCACTCTTTCCCCATCCTCCCTCCTCCCTTTTCTTTTTCCTAACCCTGGAGAGCCACTTTGTCTTGCCCTGATTCGCGTTTTTTGAAAAGGTTGAACGTTGTCAGACGCTGCCCGGGCCTCTCTTCCCCAGCCCCCATTCGTCAGGCAGGCACTTAAGTGAAATATTATAAATAATCTACAGTATTGAAATCTTTTATCAGCTGTGTCACTTTCATTATTCAATAAGCGATTAGTAACAGTCTCCCAATTTAGCCATTAAGCACTTGTGCGTGGGGCCGGGGAGTGCTGTCACGCCGCGGGCCTGCTGAGGGATAAGGCTGTCAGCCTCTCTGTTATTCATGAGCTTCGCCAGCCAGGTACCGTGCTCATAGTGTTTTATATGACACACACATACTGTCACAGTCAGGTACTGCGCTCGTAGTGTGTTATAGAACACATACACACTTACATGAACTTTCATGGCAAGGTGCTGTTTATAAACGGTGTGTGTTGCTAACATCTCATGTGACAAAACTTGGTAAAAACTCCAAAATCGAAAGAAATATTGCTGAAAGACATTGAAACTTATTTTAGGACCTTTAAAGGAGATGCCACTTTTTTATATGTAATATAAGTCTCAGGTGCCCCCAGAATGTGTCTGTGAAGTTTTAGCTCAAAATACCCCACAGATAATTTTTTATATCATTTTGAAAATGCCTGTTTTGAGTATAACCAGAAACATGCTGTTGTAATGCATGTCTCTTTTAATGCAAATGAGCTGCTGCCTCCCTCCCCCTTTTATAGAACAGGGCTGTGCCTTAACAGCCAAAAAACATGTTTGGTTTTGATTATCATGTCTATCATGCTGAAGTCATGCGTTTTAAAGCCATATCAGTTTAAACTTCTGATATAGTTTTTCTGAGCTCACACATCTGAAGGACGCATGCAGAAATGGTTGTCACATGGCATGTGAGTACTAAAGTCCACTGCTCTCGTCTAATCTGAGGCTGGAACTCCAGTGACCAACAACAGAACAGCATGCTTTGCTCTAACTTTTTCCATGGCATTAGAACTGTTACACCATTGTTGTTGTAAAAAAAAAAAAAAAATGGTGGCACCGTGGGTGGAAATGTGCAGTTTACAGGGTTAGTTCACCTAAAAATGAAAATCAGCCCATTATTAAACTCACCCTCCATGCATCCTAGGTGTATATGACTCTCTTCTTTCAGACGAATGCAATCGGAGTTGTATTAGAAATTATCCTGGCACTTCCAATCTTTAGAATGGCATGGGTGGGTGTTTCTCTTCATCAGTCCAAAACAAGTCCAATAAAGTGCATCCAACCCTAATAAAAAGTGAGACTCACAGGCGCATATGCAACGCCAACGTCCTATGTCATCCGTTCGGAGCTGCTTTCATGTACAACCAGTTGGCACAAGCTAGATTAAAGTGATTATTACATTTTAAATACAGATATTTTTCTTACAAAAATGCATCAATTCGCTACAGGAGGCCTTTATTCAGGAACGAAATCTGATACGTTTTTTTCACATGCTACCAAAACCAAAAGTTACTGGGTTGTCATTTTTCACATTTTCTGGGTTGGTAGATGCACTGCAAACCCGATTATAGCACTTAGTAGAAGTTCACTTCTAGAACAAAAATTTACAGATGATTTACTCACCCCCTTATCATCCAAAATGTTTGTGGGTTTCTTTCTTCATTTGTAAAGAAATTATTTTTCTTGAGGAAAACATTCCAGAATTTTTCTTCATAATATTGGACTTTTATGGTGCCCGTGAGTTTGAACTTCCAAAATACAGTTTCAGTGCAGCTTCAAAGGGCTCTAAATGATCCCAGCAGAGGAAGGAAGGGTCTTAAACAAAAAGGGTAGCAAAATAATTGGTTGTTTTCCAAAAAAATGTACAATTTATATACTTTTAAACGCTCGTCTTGTCTACTCTCTGACGCGCATGTGAACTCTGTGTAATGCGGGTCAGTACATTTAGGGTAGGTCGAAAAACTCCCATCTCATTTTCTCCTCCAACTTTAAATCATCCTACGTTGCTGTTTTACCTTTTTTGTAAAGGGCATTTAATCTTTGCACCTTCACTTTGTAAACACTGGGTCGGTACTTCAGCAGTGATGTAGGACAATTTTGAAGTTGAAGGAGAAAAAAAGATAATGTTTTTCGACAAACCCTAACTGTTTTGACCCGGATTACACAGAGTTTGCATGTGCATCGCTGAGAATAGACAAGACGAGCATTTTAATGCATTGTATTATTTTCATTAGAGTTCAGCATCACACTGGATCTCATAGCGCTGTGTAGTGGTCGCATAACCGACACTTATCAGCAAGTAAACGCATCTGCTCTACTAACTTGTACTGCACTGCCGTTTGAATTTTGAGTCGAGCAGATAAATAGTCAGTGTGGCGCGTTTCAAATGTTTTGTTCCGCTTTTGGTGCAAAAACATTTTATTGAACATTTATCGAACTCTTGATACTGTTTTATCAAGGAAAATTATATTGTGATAATTATCGTTGTAATTTTATCGCCCAGTCCTAGTTGTAAATGTTTTAGGTGCATCGTTTTAGAAATGTGTCCCTGAACGCACACAATCTCAACATGCTGATGATTCTCAGCTGACATTATGGCAGTTCAGGGGTCTGTCTCTAATTTCAGCTCACCTGCTCTTCTCCTTTCTCGGAGACAAAGTCTTCTCACAAACGTTCTTCTTTTATCCCCCTGAAGATCAATCGATCCCAGCATGCCGTGCATTTTTACACTTCTCGCATCCCCCCCACAGTGGGCCGCTGAAAGCCCAGCACTCAAATGGCAAACTTACTGCACGGACGATCACAGTTTATCAATTACCGCTGAGCTGTAGGGCCCTAAGTGGCCCTTGTTAAGTAATTACTATGTTTGATGAGAGCAGGAGAATGTGAGAGCCTTTGAAACTGGATCAGGCAGACGGCATGGGCTCTGCGCTGCACAGGGACAGTGGGAGGCTCATGAATGCCTTGATGATTGCACAAAGACGTGGATACCTCAGGAAGGCGATACGTTTTAAGAAACAGCCAGAATGAGAAAGACATTCCAGAAGATGGCGGGGCCTCACAGGTGTCCTCAGCTGGAATCGACCTGGCACGTGGCCACAACGTTTAATTAAAGCATTCTGCAGGTGAACAGCTCTGCTCTGTTACAGGCAGGAACAAAGTGAAGATGGTCTTATCTTCCTAATGGTATGGAAAAAGGAACATTCACTTAAAGTATCATAACTAAAAGTTGCTCTCTGTGATTTAAGAAAAGTCATTTTGAAGTGTCTTTTAAGACCTACAGATGAGAAAGTTAAGAGCCGACATTCATGGAACTGATGTTATTAGAAGGCGAACAATGGTTTGTGTGGGGGATCATGCATGGCTCGTAGACAATAAGACAGAGTAAATTTATCCCATACAGATTTTACAGAGTCTATTGTGTGGAAAATAGCTTGATTCCTGGCCACGTTGTAGTTTTTTTCCTCTCTGATGCTGTGCACATAGAAAGGACTGGATGGGATTGTTTTTCCAGGATTACTGTTGTGTAACAAATGTCCGCTTTGGCCTAAGGGGAAAAGAGTGAGACTGCATTGAGCCGAAGTGACTTCAGGTCAGTTGTCAGCACAGCTGGGAAATGAGCAGTTATTTAAAGAGACGAGACTAGACCTGTGAACACAGTGACCTGAGAAAGAATGATTTAAACTGGGTTTTGCCTATCACAGTGATTTTAGTATAATTAGTTTTCTTTTAGAGAACAGATTTCAGTTTTTTCTTTGTTATAAGGAGGTCACATTAAACTTTCTAGGAAAACTTTTCATGATGCCTTTTTCTTTTTTTTTTTTTTTTTTTTTTTTTTTTTTAGTGCTTTTTAAATGTGTCCCTGGACCACAAAACCAGTCTTAATTAGCACAGGTATATTTGTAGCAATAGCCAAAAATACATTGCATGGGTCAAAATTATCATAAATATATCAAAACTTGATTTTTTTGATTAGTAATACGCATTGCTAAGAATTTCATTTGGACAACTTTACAGGTGATTTTCTCAGTTTTCTTATATACAATATTTTTAAAAACTACACTGAGCCATAAATCTCCACATTAGTAGCACTTACACACGCCTTTTAATTTTTATTCCTGTCTACATCCTGAAGATGTAGATGAAGATGTGTGTGTGTATATATATATATATATATATATATATATATATATATATATATATTTTTTGTAGTGTTTTTTGTCTGTTTTTTTTTTTTCTTCTGAATGATGGAGTGACAAAATGAGATGCCCAAAATTCCCTCTGTAAAAACATTTGACTCTAATATGTCAAAAAAAAAAAAATTAAACAAGAATTTTGAAATGCCATTAAAGACGATATGTAATTTGATGTGGTGGAATTGTACTGTAGTGGGAATTTACATTAAGAAAAATTTTATTCTTATTTAATTAAAAATTAATTCTTATGTAATCTCATCTTTAACGAAATGCACAGATTTATTATTATTATTTTTTATTTTTCATTTGGAAACTTTGCCCAATAACATAGACTCAACCTGTTTTGTCTTGCAGTTTTCCACTCAAACGGTGCATTCTCATGCCTTTTTAAACTAATGCAATGTGTTTTCAACCCCTGCTTCAAACCCAGTGACTTCATTAGCCAATTATTAATTTCTGCATAATTCTCATTTGTTTAAACATTTGCACTTTTGACTGCTGACTGCAGTTCATTCTTTGTTTTTCCACCCTGCCTTTCTCAGTGATACTTCCTGTTAATTTCCCAAATATTTGTCTTTTTGGCTGTTCTACTTTCTCCACTCCTGTCATTTGTTTTGTTTTTCGTCTTTTTTTCTTTCTCTCCGCCTGTTCCTCTGCCTGTCATCGGATGCAGCCAAACGTAGGGCATGGAAACTAAATCGCGTCGGTAGTCTGCGCAACATTTACAGCAGTGCCTTCAATGCTGCAGGTAACTCGCTCCAAAAAAACAGACAAAGGGGGAGGTTATTTTTTAGACCTCTCACACATGCAGTGAGACCCCATGAATGTTTTATCTTCTGTCCTTCCTGATCGTTCACCACCGTAACACTCCCTGCACGTCACTAACGTTTTTTTAGAGCATGGAACGATTGTAAAATAATGCTTTGCTTCCATAATCATGTTTGTATGTGTAAAACTGTCGTATTTGAGTTTCAATGATTTACTGCAGTGATGGTAAATTGGACGATGTCATTTGGTGATATTGGACTCATTGTGGGAGGTGACATGTGCGCTTTGGCCCCTCCTCTTCCTACGCCCTCTTTCCCATGACTCCACCCCTCCCCTGCTTTATTTATTTGTTCACATTTTCCCTGGATGTGAATAACTCCTGTAATATTTGCCAGGTTATTAATGCTGGATGCTTGAAAGGGGAGGGGATAATATGGGAATTAATGACCTGTGTCACAAAGCAATACTGTGTGCTTTGACATTTCGCTCGGTTAATTTGTGTTTCCAACCATTCAACTCTTCCACCGTACCCCCGAGCACTGCCGCCTGAGCCGCGTGGAGGTAACACCCCCCGCCTCATTTCTGTTCATGCTGCATCTTTGCTTTCCGAGTTGATTGTGTGCCGTTTGTCAGTAAAGGTTGCCTGTGTCAAAGTTCACAAATTTCCTTGCCGGTGCAATATTACTGAACATCATAGCGCATGAATAGAAAAGCATGAAAGTGATTGGATACTTTCAGTCTAAATTGTGCGAAACATAATGATTGCCCTATTAGTGGCTTGTGGAATATTGAGAGCAGCACCAGGCACCCGATAAATGATAGCTGCCCCATTTTAAAGTTTAAGGGCGAAATAGAGGGGAGGGGTGGCAGCCTGATGCCCTGTCATCGCAGTTTTTGTATTACACAATTGTTTTCTTATTAATTGTGTGCTAAGGGGAGGAGGCGGAGCCAATCTTCATATTTGCCTCCGAATATCGTCTTTCTGCATTGTTGCTTTTCATAATTGTCAAATACCGCCCTCTCCCCAACAGCACTGCGATTTAATTAGGGTGAGAACATTGCTGCTGACCCCAGAGGGCCTGGTGCCTTTGAAGGGTGGGTCCAATCTAGGCTGGGATGCTCCAGTGATCCCACCAGCCCCCAAACCTTGCAAATGTTAATAAAAAAAACCTTTAAATGAATAAATAATAGGCCCAGACTCCCCATCCACTTTTTGTTGATGTTTTAAGTTTGACTTTTGCTGTGAATGAGCACATTTTCTAATGTCTGCTTGATCTAGAACGGGGAAGATCTCTTTCCTCCAGGTTCCTTTTTCTAAAGCTGGAGGCCAGAGAGGTTTAAACACTCCGGCTGCCAAGCATATCTTTCTGTAAAGAAAGGAATTTGGGGATTTTAACACAAGGCTGTTTTACAGCGGTGAGGGCGGCCCGTGGCCCTGCGGGACCTTTAATATGACTTGTATGATAGGAGTCCAATTAGGCCTGTGATTGACTGGAGGAGAGGAAATGGTGTGGCGGCACAGATTTCCCGCTGATTAAACTTGTGAAATGGCCTCACAGGGAGATGATTCGAAGAGCTGTCTCAGAACGTAGCATAGCTGGAAGAGAAGTCTCACAGACAAATGGGGGTTAAAGACTTGTTTATGTGAAGAAGAACAAACAAGCTGTGAATACTATGGATACATTTGTTTATAACTTGCTTTTCACTGAATGACTGATTCACAAAGTCAGACTATCGGCATAAAGTCTGGTCCACATTACAGCTTATTCTAGCAAGAACTGTGCACTTAAGGTCCAGACACACCAAACCGACATCAAAGAACAAGTGGCGACAAAAGCTGACTGTGGTGTTGCATCACATTGCCTGTGTCTGGGCCGAAAAGTTCCTCTTGAACACACTGCAAAGACTACAGCCAGTAGCCTTCTACATGTTGTATCTATAACTTAAATTAAGTTCAGACTGTGGCTATGCATACTTTCAGCAAAGTTTTCGGTGTGGGCCATCTTGGCTCCTATATTTGCTTGGTTCCATCACTTCAGTTATCATAATATCACTGATAAATATAGCTGCAAGTAGTGATTACAATGATTTTAAAAAAGCATTTTTGGCAAATGCAGGTAATTTACCAAAGAAATATGATAATTTTTAACTGATATGACCTTTATAGCGCCACCTATGGTGGAATTTCCATAAAATGTTGCAAATGCTCACGTAGTTTCATAGTTTTGTTTAGTTTTGAGTTTTTGTTTAGGATTTATATGCTGTTAGCTATAATTGGCCACGTCACTTTAAAAGTAACTCTGTTGTTGCTTACCAAAGTGTAAAGAATTGTACTACAGTGTATGGTTGAGTGTATGAACGTTTTCTGCAAGTTGAGGTCCTTTATCATAGAAGAACAGGACCACAGTTTTTGAACCCATTTTAACTGTTATAGCACCAGCCGGTCCGATCCCCTTAAAACTTTGCATGTTTGTTTAGAATCACTTGTTGCATGTGCTCACCAGGTTTCATGAAGTTTTGAGTTTTCCTTTAGGCTTTATAGGATTTTGGTTAAATTTGGACAGGTCCCTTTTCTGACTGACCCCATTATAGCTTCCCAAAGGGTAAATTTCAACATTATTTTGATAATTATTGACAGTGTCAAGAGAATTGTACTGCAGTGTTTTGTTTTGTTTTGTTTTTTTCAGATTGATCAAAAAACCTAGGACTAGTTTCCAAAAACAGTTTTTTTTTTTGTTTTTTAACATCATCTCAATCCTGTCATAATATACGAATATTGAGCTCTTACATAATTGTTCTGAGTTTGGTGAGGATATCTTATTCTGTTCAGGAGTTATAGGCATTTTACTAAATCTCGCCCTGACCCTTTCAAACTTAGAAAATTTGACTTTGTGAATTTGACTATGTGTACTATTTTTTTTTTTATTATTATTTTTTTTATAATTATTGATATTCGCTCTCCAGAGAATCTTTCTGCACTGGTTTGGTTCCAATCGGGCAAAAAAACTATGACTAGTTCGCAAAAGTAGGTTTTGCAAAAAATCCAAAATACCAGAAAATTTGAGCCTGCGACCGATGGTTTAGGAGTTGTGAGCGATTTCGTACTTTTGATCACTGTAGCACCCCCATCGGGCCGATTTGGGCAAGCCTTGGTGATGTTGTCGGTGGTGTGAGTACTACCATCCCTCTAAGTTTCTATACGTCTACGACTTACGGTTTGGGCTGAACGATCAGTTTTACGTGGAAATCGCTGATCGGTGACCATTCTAACAATTACAGTAGTGTTTCAGTGCCACACCTTGAACCCCTAATAATAAGAAATGTTACTTAAGCATCAAATCAGCATATTAGAGTGATTTCAGGAGGATCATGTGACATGGAAAACTGGAGCAAGGGCTGCTGAAAATTCAGCTTTGCCATCACAGAATTAAACTAGTTTAAAATATATTGAAATACAAAAGTAAATTGTAGTAATATTTCACAATAGTACTGTTTTTAATGTATTTGTAGCCAATAAATGCACCCTTGGTGAGCATCAGAGAATTCTTTCCAAAGCATCAGAAAATCTTTATTATTCCATACTTTTGATAAGTGTGGGTTTGTATTCCAGGGATACCAGCTGTCCGTGAGAGATTATTTTGGAGAGTTTATACTAAAATGCCAGAGTTTTCAGGTTGTTTCCTGTTCCTGTTTCCCATTGGCTTTGTAGATGCCATAGGGAGCGTGGGGTTTTCCAATTCATGTGGCATTTTGGCCTTAGGGATGCCTGTTTTGTGTGTGTGGAGGGGCATTACTTCCCTGATTACTTCTTCATTATGTAATTGCCCCTCCAGAGTAAATTATAAACAGAATGTGTAAAGTGTGTGATCTCTTACTGCCTCAGATCGTGTTTCGGGTGGGATCCCTTTGATTGTGACACACCACCACATCTCATCAATGCAGGTTCTCTGTTCGAGCCATCTGCGTGCCCCATCCATTGCTGTCCCCTCTGATCACCCAGTCAATGGCCTTTTGTTCCTAACACTTTCCAAATGTTGACCCTCAGTGCCGTTAAATAACCCCCTTCCATTTCTCTATACTCAAACTCCTGAGATAAACTCTTGAAAAAGGGGGCTGTTGCTCTCACTCTCTCACTCACTCACACACACATTTTCCTAATTGTCTCGTGATTGGCCCATTAACCTAACCAGGGCCCTGGATAGCAGATCCATATGTCAGTTTGCCTAGGGAGCGTTGTGGACAGGACCAGCAGCACGGTTGGAAAGATCGGAAAGTGGGCATGGTCTGGCTTGTAATTAGTGCCATATCCTGATCAGGGTCGAGGGGCAAACCCCCCCAGGTCAGGGGTTGCCAAGTGTGTCCCGAAGCTAACAGGTGCTCTACAAGGACGAGAATCCTTCCTGGTGACTTTTATCCTAGAACAGTACAACCGAAGAGTTTGACTTAATCATTCATGTAATTTTACCAAGCTGCTCTGAGAAATATATAAACACCATATTCATAAAATGTTAATGAATTTCTTCAAAACAAAGATCACAGGCATCACTCAATGGGGAAATACAGTTTCTCTATTGTTTTAGCTGTTGATAAGTAATCATCTTGAATCTTTTCTCCCATCCAATGTAGAACAAGAGGACAACTTTGAGTTCATCATTGTTTCTCTGACGGGACAGACCTGGAATTTTGAGGCAACGTCCTATGAGGAGCGGGATGCATGGGTTCAAGCCATTGAGAGCCAGATTCTGGCGAGTCTACAGTCCTGTGAGAGCAGCAAACAGAAGGTAGAAAATTTACATATAGTACATAGATCAGTTACTTGATGCTTATCAATTATATTATTTAAAAAAAAAAATGCTATTTATGCATACAATAACCTGCATATACCTATTCTATATATATATATATAGATTATATGTATGCATAAAATGCATTTTGTGTGTGTATATGTATGCGTGTGTATATACATACATACATACATACATACATATATATATATATATATATATATATATATATATATATATATATATATATATATATATGTGTGTGTGTGTGTGTGTGTGTGTATGTATATATACGTATATGTATATATATATATATATATATATATATATATATATATATATACTGTATATATATGTGTGTATGTATATATATATATGTATGTATATATGTGTGTATGTATATATATATATATATATATATACATGTATGTATGTATATATATATATATATATATATATATATATATATATATATGTGTGTGTGTGTGTGTGTATGTATATATATATATGTATATATATATATATATATATATATATATATATATATATATACTGTATATATATATGTGTGTATATATATACATATATATATATATATATATATATATATATATATACTGTATATATATGTGTGTATGTATATATATATATATATATATATATATATATATATATATATATATATATATATATATATATATATACATATACATATACATATATATATACATATACATATACATATACGTAATTTTTTTTACATGGGTTTGATTTAATTTTTCGATTTTTATTTTTTATTAATTTTTTATAAAAGCTTATTTTCTTATTAATAAATGAAAAACATTTGTTTTCCAACAATGTCATCCAACAAAGTATTACAGAAAGAATGTAGAACAAAATGTATATTTATAATACTTTTCACAATAGATATTTCAAGGCAGATTTATAGAAAATCTTACAAGTAGAACAAAATAATAAAGGTAAAAATAAATAACAATAATAAATCATTTTCTCCCTTTAAAATTTACCATAGATCTTTCAGAACCCTCTTGGACCCCAGTTTGAAAACCCATGATTTAAATGATTTTAGTCAGTGTTATTTGCTGATGTCCTTTCTTATCAAGAGACTGCAGTTGAAAACTAGCTGACTGGCAACACTGGCACATTTACAGAAATGTTGATTAATGTGTGTTGTCCTTATAAATAATAAATAAATGTTGCATCAAGCGCAAAAGATAATTAAAATGCAACACCTCCTTGTTGTATGGCTGAATATATGTGCATATGACTAAACCGTATGTATATCATACATACATTCATGCACACATTTAGAAATTGTAATTACTTTCATTCTAATATTACCCTTTTGCAGTATTATATTCCTGCTTCACAGCTACAGTCTTAACTCTCAACCCACTGTGTGTTTATGCCTCAGGCCAGGGCAAATTGCATTTCCCTGGACCTTCTACCGAGTGCCTCTATTCTTTTTATTTAGTTCCCCCTCTTTCCCTGCTTTTGAATCTCATTCCAGCATGAAATGCAGGGCGAAATGTTGCTGTGTAGTCAGAATTGTCTAATGATGCTTCATAATATGCTTTATAAGTCATTACCATTCAAATAAACTTTAACGTGCGTAAATGTGCCCACAGTCTCGTCTGAGCAGCCAATCAGAAGCCATCGCTCTGCAGTCTGTAAGGAACATGAGAGGAAACACACGCTGTGTGGATTGTGAAGCTCAGAGTGAGTTTTGTTATAAACTGAGATCTGCATGTACTTTTCATAATGTATATTATGATTTAATGACATACTGATCTATATATGTGACCGTGGACCACAAAACCACATAAGTATCACGGGTATATTTGTAGCAATAGCCAACAATGCATTGTATAGGTCAAAATTGTCGATTTTTCTTTTATGCAAAAAAGCATTCGGATATTAAGATCATGTTTCATGAAGATATTTTGTAAATTTCCTACCATAAATATCAAAATGTAATTTTTGATTAGTAATATGCATTGCTAATAACTTCTTTCGGACAACTTTAAAGGCGATTTTCTCAATATTTAGATTTTTTGCACCCTCAGATTCCTGATTGTATCTCGGCCAAATATTGTCCTATCCAAACAAACCATACATCAATGGAAAGCTTATTTATTTAGATGATATATAAATCTCAGTTTCAAAAAATTGACCCTTATGCCTGGTTTTGTGGTCCAGGGTCACATATATTGGTCTGTGCAACACCCAGAATGACCTTCTCTGTCTTTCCATATAAAAACAAAAAAATGGGTTTTATATGCCATATATATGGGGTTATGCGGTGTATAAACTTAAGGACTGTTTCTTTGTTTTTTGTCTCTGTTTATCTGGCTTTTTTCAGACCCTGACTGGGCCAGTCTGAACCTGGGGGCTTTGATCTGTATAGAATGCTCAGGCATTCATCGCAACCTGGGTACTCACCTGTCTCGTGTCCGCTCTTTGGACCTGGACGAGTGGCCTCTGGAGCTCATCAAGGTCATGTCGGCAATCGGCAATGAGTTGGCTAATAGCGTGTGGGAAGCCAATGCTCAAGGACGCCTAAAGCCTGCCCCTGATGCCAGCAGGTACGCAGTTACATGATTTCCTCTTTCAAACAAGCATTTGTTTGAGCGTTTTTAAATAAATGCATTCTAACATTTCATATATATCAAAAATGCATGAAGTCATTAAAAGTGTGAAAGCTTATCAAATGTAAAAAGTTTGGAAAAGTATGGATTTTAAAAAGGAAAATGTGTAGGAATCCTGAAAAACACTGTATCTTGTCAGTGGCAGAAACATTATTTTCTTAGCAGCCCATCAGTTGATATTTGTCATCCTTCTCAGTCCGCCTTATAGCATATGTGTGTGGAGTTCTGTGGAAAAAACCTACAATCAGATTTTTCCTTGCTCCTCCATCTTTAGCAGCGTAATTATCGGCAGAGAGGCTTTAGTCCCACCAGCCATCATAACAAATTAGTGCTGACTGCTGGCCGCCAAAATATCGACTTCCCATTCCACGCCGGCCTCATTAGTCACCTGAAGCACCTTTTAATTACTCCCCTCCTCTCTGAAAATCTTTCGATATGGATCCGCCATTTTCTGCCGCCCGTTGTCGATGTGCTAATGCGATTATAGTTCCTCATGTAGCTGTTTATTTATGTATGTGAAGGCATGTGGCCCCCTGAGTGGGAAGAGGAGATTACAGAGAGGGTCAATATTATCTCAATTAACCTCAGTCACTGGACACAGTCCTGCAGTCATCTCTCTACTCATCCTCAATACTCCTGCTGAAATAGACAAAGTGTGATCCAGTTTGATTCCTGCATGTTTTTGACTGGATCTGGCTTTTCAATAGTTGATGTGTAACGCTTTTATAGGCAAAGCAGAGAAGATAGATCTAAGTATACATTAAAAAAAGAACAGACATGATACATCTGAAGTAAAAACGTATGTTAGAAATATAGCTGACAAAATTTCCCAATCCCCTTTATCCCCCTCTCTCCCACCATCTTATCGTGGTCTGAAATACTTCTATAATCTAACTTTTTTTTAACTTGAAAAAGCCCCCTAAGTAATGCATGCTTAACATGTGTCATAGTTTCCACAAATATTTTAAGCAACATTAGCCAGACTTCCATCCAAGGATTTTTTTTTTTCATGAAAAAAGGATTTAGCACTTCAAAATGTTTATTACTACAGCTGATGGGAATGCCATTTATTGATAAAATTTCTCAAATGACGAGACATCTTTTTCCGTTTGAATGATATATGCATACTTAAAATCTAACAAACATTATTTGGGAATTATTATTGTGTCACATGACAGAATAACAAAGTACATAAAAAAAAAAAAACATGACAATTAATAAAAAATTTAAAATAATTTTATATATACTTTTTAGTTAGAGCCTATTATAGAGTTTTATTTCAAAAGGAAGGGGAACAGATAGGCTACTAGCCTATATAAGGTGCGAAATATGGGAAATTATGCATGGAAATGGATAAAGGGCAATTCTGTTTTTTTTGTTTGTTTTTTTTTGTTGTTTTTTGCGATATGAAAAAAATGCAAAATGAATGTGACTTTTTTTTTTTTAGTGGTGGCTCATTACGCACACCATTTTAAAAGTAAAGGCCAATCGGTTGAAAACAGGCTAGAGACAGCAATGTTTTTTGTTTTTTTTTACAGATATTCTCTTTGTCAACAACAAAACAGCATAAAACTGTATGGAAATGTCACTATTGATTAAAATTTTTTTCTTGAGCACCAAATCAACATATTAGAATGATTTCTTGTGATCCATGCGATCAGTACTAATGGCTGCTGAAAATTGAGAGGTCATTTTCCGTTTTGATCAAATAAATGCTAAAAAAATAGATTATTATTACTATTTGGATAAAGCTATTTTTTGTTATCTTATTAACTTCTTGCAGTTCCCTCATAAAACTCTAGGGGTTCAAGAGGCCTGGTTGAGAAACTCTGATTCAGCTCAATAATAGTGAAATAAACTTGACTAATAAAAAAAAGACTACTTTGCTGTCTTCCCATCTTTAACTGGGCAGTAATTTGTCTTGTATCCATCCAACTTCAATCTTATTTGATATTTTGACCATAATAAATGCGTAATATCCAAAAAGAGCATATAATCTAATACTCTCCTTACTCAGAAAATACTGAGTTTTTGACATGATTTGTATTATACGTGTATGAAGTTCATGGTCTTCTCGATTAGCATGTCTCACCATTGAGACTCTGAAGTGTTGTCTTGTCGCTAAATGCTGATACTCAGCGAGCTTGTGTCCTGGTGAACAGCTCGGGCATTGGTGTGTGCGCTCTGCATCCACGATTGGTGGCTGATAAATGAAAACCCTCCCTCGTGGTCTCTCAAGTGAGTAATAGAGCTCGAAATTTCATTTTGCAAGCGACTGATTTAATGATCCAAAGGGTAATTAATGGGCTGATTATCTTAATGTTAAATATGGCCAGCAGCAATTAGACTGACCTCCCGCCTGTCAAGGTCTGGGCTACTCTCGTCTTTCAATTAGGGGTCTGTTTGGGGGGTGTGAGCTGGAGGTAAGGAGGGAAGAGAGACGCTGTCTTCCACACCTCGGTCTCCACATGTATCATCCCTCGTTCTGCAGGCTGGAATTATGTTTGGGACTGATCACACCCAGACAGCCCACCTGAATCCGACAAGAGAAATTAGAGGCTGTTGTCAGCCTCTCTCTTTTCCCCTTTTTCTTTTTGACCCAGCTGTGTCTATACGGTTTTGTTTAGCATTTAGCCTCAACAACCTCTGCTTCTTCTTCCAGCACTCCCTGTTAATTGTCTTTTGAGAGAATGTCAAGAGTTGAATTAAAAGTGCTGAATGTTAGCCACTCTTAATCATTTACTGATTTGAACATGCCCCCATTTTTAAAATACCGCCCTACAAGAATACAGTTGTATGGTTGTAATCAGAACAGTAGTGTGTTATCTCAGCTTTGTCAAAAGTAATAGTAGAAAAATGATATTCTTAGGGGCCATTCACACAGTGCGTTTTTTAGAAGTTGAAAGTGTTACATGATTGACAGAAAGGAAGTCAGATTGGCTAAACAAAGAATATTGATTATAGATGCACAATATAAGAACTATATATATCAGTTTTAAGCAAATAATGATTATTTAGCCATAAAACCTGTTTTCTGTATTTAACCGTTAAACTTCAAAGCAAAGGGAAGTTTCTTCCTGTTGCCTCATGGACTGCTTGGTCGTTGTGTATGATAGAGCCCGAGAGAATCTCTAAACATACCCATTAACCTTTTACTGCCTGTGATAAATTCACACCTCCACTGCCTTTAAAAGTCTATGAGGTCGCTCAAAGACACCGCTATGGGCTTATTTTTGGGACTGTTTGACCACACACACATTGATGCACAGTCTCTTGTAGGCGATAGGTTTTGGCATGAGTGCTCTTTGGTGGCAGCTAGGCCATGTTGCAGTCTCATTTTTTTAATTAGTGTGGTGCTGCCATGGACACCAGAGCCCCCACTCCCCTGCCTCACACACTCGATGCCGGTCTGTATTAGTGGCCCAGGCAGGGTAGGAGTGACAGCTCTGCTAATTGCGCCTCGTGGTGACTTATTGGGAGGGTGGCGCTCGCTGGCATCTCACACTGCCAACCCTCAGCAACACTCTGACGTTTCACAGCCTGTCACAAAGCGTGAATATCTTAAAGTGTGAAATACATGCATTGTGTACGTGTTTCACACACCCCTTTGTTCCAAGTGAATGTTAGTGATATACTTGTTTCGCATGCTATCTAAGTGTAATGGCGGAAAACTTTTTTTTTTTGGTTTGTTTTTTTTTCAGTTTTTTTTACACAGTAGGGCTTTTGGGATATCATTGTATTTCACTACACAATTATTGGGGCCAAAGAATTTATGATAATGAGAGTGGTTGAAGGATGATGTATTTTTGTAGGTCAAAACCTGCAAACCTTCTGGTTATATCTTTCTGAAGTCAGTTGTGGGGTTTTTTTTATGGTTAAATGCCTGAAATAAGGTATATGGTTAACACAAATTCAGGATATTTCACATTTTATTTTACGACATAAAATATATCAGTCTTGGAAAAAGGTAGGTGCTAACAAGTGACTAAATGGAACTACAGAGTTTTGTTAGGGATGCTAAATGCCACTAAACCAAACAGATAAACTCATCTACTCACTAGTCCACTTTTACAGCTCTATTGTGGTTATAATTGCAATATTGCAAATTATTCTAACTCAGAATGTCACAGATTTTTTTTTTTTTTTTTAAAGATTGAAAGAGTTGCAGAAAGTCATGCAACAGTGGTGTAGTTTGAGTATAGCCAATATTTAACTTTTTACTTTTGGCAAGTGTACTGTATTTAAGGAAAAATTCAAAATTCATAAAACCATCAAGATCATCATAATGAACCAACCATGTAAGATTTGTAAACCTTTGTTGGTGACAGCTTATATTTTGCAATAATCCTGAAAGTCAATGGAAAAATCCTTTTCCTTTGTTCAAGGGAATCACTCTGATGGTCACTTCTGGGTTGGCTTACAAAAATTTTATCACTTTAGTGCTCTATATTATTGTGATATCCACAGAAATTTTGAAAAGCACAAAAAAGCACAGTAAGTCCAGTGCCATGATAACATAATACCATGATAAACTTGCCAAGAAACTTACTCTCTCTACCATGGTGAAATCTGCAGGAAAATGAAGGTGAAGGTGGGTGAACGGGTTGTTGCCCTGTTTGAACTTACTATTGTAATTGTTAGAATGGTCAAGGATCAACATTCTCAATGTAAAACTGATCATGCAGGCCAAACTGTAAGTCGTAGACACTTGAAACTTGGAGGGATGGTAGTACTCACACCGCCGACAGCGTCACCAAGACTCACCCCAATTGGCCTGACAGAGGGGCAGTACAGTGGTCAAAAGTACGAAATCACTCATAACTCCTAAACCATCAGTCGCAGGTTTAAGTGTCTGATGCGATCGTGAGCCTTGCGAAATTTTTTTTAGGTATTTTGGATTTTTTGAAAAACTTTCTTTTGCCAACTAGTCCTAGATTTTTCATCCGATTGGAACCAAACCAGTGCAGAAAGATTCTTTGGAGAGTGAATTTCAATAATAATCAAAAAAAAAAGTTGAACTTTTGCAAAAGGGCGCCAAAACGTTCGAAAGGGGCAGGTCCACTTTTAGTAAAATGTCTATAAGTTCTGAATGGAATGAGATATCTTCGCCAAACTCAAAACACTTATTTAAGAGCTCAATCTGAAGTCACAGGACAAAAAATGTAGAGCCTGGCCACTTGGTGGCGCTGTAAGAAGGGAAAAAAGCATAAAAATGGCTATACCTACGCAACCATTTGTCCTATCAACACAAAAATCGCCAAGCACGGTCTCGGTCCAAAGTGCCACAAATGTCTTTAAGGACAATTGTGTATCTCAAAAAAATGGCCGCCGTTGGCCGATGAATTTGAGCACCTATTAGACAAGATTAGCGGAGGCCGATTGGAACAGAACACAGTGGGCCTGTTTGTCTCATGGCCCCAAAGGTCTTTGAGAACTTTGAAAGAAATCGACCTCTGGGGGGCAATATCGCATTTTGCAAGGACGTAAACAATTGTACATTGCGTAGTTTTTCACACATACACGCAATATTCATATTATACGATAAAAGTCCTCATTCTGAACAAACACGGTTTTTAGGTTTGGTCTTTGGTTTTTCACTCAGTCTGAAAAAAAAAAAAACTACAGTACAATTTTCTGTACTCTCTAGGTCTATAATTATCAAAACAATATGAAATTTACCCTTTTGGGAAGTTATAACCGGGTCGTTTTGAAAAGGGGCCTGTCCAAATTTACCTAAAATCCTATAAAGCCTAAAGGAAAACTCAAAACTTCACGAAACCCGCTGAGCACATGCGACAGGTAATTGTAAACAAGCAAGTTTTAAGGAGATCGGACCACAGCTGGCGCTATAACAGTCATAAACATTAAAAAACATAATATTTCTATGGTAAATTACCTGGATTTGCTAAAAATGTTCTTTTAAGTTATTAATTTGGTGGTTACAGGCTTGCTAAATAATGTCTTTTTTTTATATGTGCTTAAATGCTTTAAAGCGCTCGGTAATCACTGCTTGCAAACTTTTTTCATGGTGTTGGTCAACTTTTCATGGCTTTTGTCTGTCATCTTTTCTGATATGACATTGTTCTGCAGAAGTAGCTACACAATGTCTATTTTCCCTTTCATGACTGGTGTCAACCAGCATTCAGTTGCAATATTGTCACATGCTATGTTGGACTTTTTATGCTATTATTGTATGTGTAGTATTAATATAATATCAATATTTCACTTTTAAATATCACTTTTGTCATCAATAACGTTGTATTGCGACACAATAGATATCATTATAAAAAGGACTATGAGTGAAGACTTTGTGTTCTACACGAGTGTAGTCTGTTCTGGAGGGGTCTTACCTCCATCAGACAGCTGAGATATTGAGCTCCACACACCGCCTGACTCCCGTAGCCACATGCGTCATCATGAGCAATGCCTGGCCTATAATAATTCAGCAGTAAGTGGCTAAAAAAGAGCCTCTTTATGGCCAGATATCGGTCTCTAAAAGGGCAGAGCTAACAGATTTCAAATTAGACTCGGCTCTTAATCTGGGCCGGGGTGCAGGTGTGCATCCCCAAAGCTGAGATCAGATTGGGCCCTGGGGACTAGGATGAGGGGGGTGAGTTGGGGAGACCTGCTGGGCTTCATTCTTCCTCAAATCCAGACATAGACAGAGAGCGATACGCTATTTAATGTCCCGTGAGCCGCTTACTCGCTCAACTTTCTCTTTGTGGGGAAGGAAAGTAGAAAAATCACATTTTAGATTTGAATCTGTACCGTGCACCTTGTTTCTGTCATGCACTTCTCCATTCACCAGCGTTTTCCTGTCAGTGCCGTCAGGCATTCATTGAGGTCAGTTTCTAACTAGCTGATCCTGTGATGGTCAGCCTCTGACCTCTTCTCTCCAAGAAGGCCGGTGATTTGAGCCAGCTCATGGCCTGCATGTTAAACAGCTCTCGGTGTTGCTGTCTCTCTCTCTCCTTGCCTTTTTCTCTTTCCCTGACAGGAAGCGCTGCGCAAATGTTTCAAATAATTGGCTGCCCCGTTCTAATTCATCTGTAAAAGGACTTCTTGATTAGATTAGGCTAATAGACATTATTTTTTACATGACTGCCTACCATTGCCCGTAATCATGTCCCAACTAGGTTAACAAGCCTTCCAATTTACTATTGACATTAAACTGGCTGACAAGAGCCAATCAGAGCACAGCATATTATGAGGAGGACTGATAATACGAAGCAAGAGGGCATTTAATGCCTGAATCATCACATCGTCTACCTTTTCGTCCAATTTAATACAGAATAAATAATGTTGCGTGGCTTTTTCTCTCCCACTCCCTTGCTCTGTCAGTGAGTTTCACATGGCATTTTCATGAATAAATGTCATGTTTCATTATTTCTTGTTTAAATACATCTTTTTAAAGTGTTTAATCTGTTAATATGAAGGATTGACAAGTATGTCTGCTTGGTAAAGACTTGTGCAGGAAATGTGGGGTTGAATCCAGCTTGCGTCACGTCCAGTTCCCGCCCTTTCTTCCCGTCATACATGGATCTTATGGGAGCATATCAAGTACAGACACTCAAAGATAAAGCCCTGTGCCGTTTTACTGATGCTTAGCACATTGCTTTTCTGTCTCTTACTATCTCGCACATATACACACACACTTTTTCATCTCTCTTTGCCCTTTGGCCCCCATTTGCATGCTGCCACTGAAGCGTTCTGATCCAGTTAATAGAACCTCATATAAGTGTGGCCCATTGCCTCCAGTGGGACTGATTTGAGTGTGGCGCAGGCCAGAGCTCAGTCAGAATCAGAATCGCTAAGTGCCCGTAATATTAAAAGAAGCGCTGAGCTTAATTATCTGTGTCTATCCAAGGGCAGCTAACGACTAGGCTGGAGAGGATAATTGATTTCAGGCCCTTGTTTTTTCCTTGTTAGAAAAGGGGGTGGGGGGGCAGGAACAGAGCAGCTTCAAGTTCCGTATCTGGAATTCGTATTTTTTTTAGTCAGATTGCACTGACCTTCATTCCAATGTAGATCTGCTAGAGATCCTTTCGCAGTTACCTGTGTTACGCAGTTACTCTTCTTAAAACAGCTGGAATAATTAAACTTGTCATTTTAGAACAGTATATAAGAAATATATTTCTTCTTGAGGTTTTGTTCTCAGAAATTAGTACAGATAATGCTACAGACTAAATACATGGAGTCTCGCAGTGTTGAGGTTGTTAACATTAACAATTTGAGAACAAAGTGTAATATAATAATAAAAAATATAGCTCCAAGCAGTGATTGCAGGGTTCAAGCTCTTTAAGCACATGAAAAAAGACATTACATATTATTTAGCAAGCCTGTAACCACCTAAATCAATTATTTAAAAAAAAGCATTTTTGGCATATTTTATAATTTGCCATAGAAATATGATGTTTTTTAATGTTTATGACTGTTATAGCACCAGTTAACCTTGTCTAATAGGTGCTCAAAATTTATTAGCCAATGCAACCATTTTTTTTTGAGATACGCAAATGTCCTTATAGACACTTTAGGGTTGTGACGATGAGGAAATTTCCCCACCGGTTAATCGACATGTGACAACACCGGTATCACCGTGGGGGTGGGGGTTTCCTCTTTTCCTCTTTTTTTCTGCGTTTAAATAGCTTATAAATGCGTGCGTATTATACTTTCACTTTCAGTTTTGCGGGAATTGGCAATTCGGCGTCAATTGTTTGAATGGACGACAACGAAAGTACAAAAAAAAAAAATCACTGAAATTAAACAGAACTTTTATTAACATAACGAAAAAAAAAACACAACGCCATTCTCTTTCTGTAAATTCGACTCCTCTCGTTCTCCTCACGTGATAAATGAAATATGACGCAATGTAGCCATGTTCAGTTTTTAATTATAGTGCATGCTCTCGTCTTAAGTAAATTATTTAGAATTATATTTTCCATTTAATTTAAATAAATATTTAATAAAAAAACGAATACTTAAAAAAAAAAAAAAAAAAAAAAAATGTGGGGACGGTGTCACGGTGGAAAAGTGATGTCACCGGTGTTGCGTCTTAAAACCGGTAACACCGTCAACACCGTCTATCGTGGCAAGCCTAAGACACTTGTGCCACATTGGACCAAGACTGTGTATACCTATTGTCATGTTGATAGGAGAAACAGGTCCGGTGTTTTTATGGGGCCACTAAGAGGCCGGGCTCTGCAGTTTTGTTTATGTTTTATAGCCTTTTTAATGTTTTGGCGTTCCTTTGCAAGGAGAGCCAAAAGTTCAACTTATTTTGATAATTCTTGATATTCACTCTCCAGAGAATCTTTCTGCATCGGGTGAAAAACCTAGGACTAGTTCACAAATGTAGGTTTTTCAAAAAAAAATTCAAAATACCCCAAAATTTCACTAGGGTGGCAGCCAAATTTGAGGCATGCGTTTTGTCTAATGTGAGCCAAGGATTCCAGTGACATAAGACTCTTGAGCCTATGACAGACGGTTTAGATTTTGTACTTTTAATTGCTGTTGCGCCCCCTGTCAGGCCGATTGGGACGAGCCTTGGTGACGTTGTGAGTACTACCATCCCTCCAGGTTTCAAGTCTCTACGACTTACGGTTTGGTGTGCCCAATCAGTTTTACATGAAGATTGCTGATCCTTGGCCATTCTAACAATTACAACAGGGTTCCAGCGCTATGTGCTTGACTGACTTGTTCAGATGACATTTTCCAGTGAAACTTCTTATTTTGAACGTACTTCCAAGATGTAGTACCTGTAATTCCAAAGAACACTGAATATCCGTACTGGTGAATTGACTGACAGCCCACACATACACCTCACAACATTAGATTCATCTGCTCTGAGAAGCTGTGCTGATGCACAACCCACATAAAGATAATTCCACAAAAAAACTGCAATTGCAAGTTTCAAACAGAGAAGGTGACAAAGAGGCAAAACATACGGACAGCAGCTTTAATGAATACAAGAAACAAAATTCCAATTTAAACATGTAAACGAGAGAGAAACCACAAGAGAACCATATCTGTTGTGTTTTCACCTTCAAGAGTATAATAAAAGGAAAAAGCAGAGAAACTGCAACACAGGTGTCGTCAAAGTGGCAAAGATAATGTATGTGTGCACCAAAAAAGTGTTTAAACTTTGCCAGAGCAATCGACATATTCAAAACTTTGTAATAACCTTTACACACTTTTACTCATTTTAGAACATTTTTAGAACACTGCATCAACATGCAGTGACACAATGCCATGTGAAAATAATCTAACAAAATCTGATCACTGAATCGTCACAGTATGTATTTGAGACGTAAAGACTTAAGTCAGGCTTGTGTCTCTAAGTAAGGGTTAAAGCCTTGAGATGAATGAGCATGCATGTCTGCGTCTGCGCAGGTAAATGTGCACTGCTGTCTGTTTGACAGATTTAGCCTGTCAGAGTTCATTACCTGTGAGTCAGTAGGGCACTAATGAGCTGAATTAGTGGTATAATTAGCCTGAAAGAAAAGAGCATCAGCGTCGATCTCATCTCTATGAATTTCTCTTTCTTTTGTTTTACTCAGTACAACCTGAAATTGGTGACACACGGTAGTTAACATCCGATATGTGGTCTCTCTGAACTCTCGCAGAAGTTCAGAGGTGTGTGTGTTTGGGGTGGGGGATCTCTGGGGCCAGTGGCAGCTGGAGGGCTGTCCTGTCACGGGCGGCTGCATTAGCGGACGCCTGTCAGTGTTGGGTAAACAGCCGCTGGCTTTGAGCTGGACAGGAAGCGCTGGCAAGTGGGTAAACACAAGCCCACAAAGTGATCGTCCAGGGAGAACACAAAGCACATACACACTCACAAACAGGAAACCATCCTGACAAGGGATTGATGTAGACTCCCGATAATTCCCCTGTGACCCGGCCTGTTGCATTCCAGCGGCGATGAAGCTACTGTCTCATCCCCCGCCTGCCCCTCAGGTAAACGTCCCAAAACAGTGCAACGCAGCACACTTTAATGAAGCTGTCACGCAAACAGATGTTTGCCATGAACATAGCTTTACAAACACAGTAATTGTAGTTTGGATCAGTTACTACAGTTACTGTTATTATAATTAAACAACTTTCATTAAAAATTAAAATGACCAAGATTTCAAAAACTGAAAGCAAATCCCACATTCATTTTTTATGGTTTTACTGTATCATAATCAATGACATGTTGCACATCAGAATGCATTAAACTCATACATAAAATGTGACCCTGGACCACAAAACCAGTTTTGTAGCAGTAGTCAAAAATACACTGTCGAATTTATTGATTTTTCTTTTATGCCAAAAATCATTTTAGGATATTAAGTGAAGATCATATTCCATGAAGATTTTATGTAAATTTTGTAACGTAAATATATCAAAACTTAATTTTGATTAGTAATATGCATTGATAAGAACTTAGTTTGGACAGCTTTAAAGGTGATTTTCCTATCCTAACAAACCATACATCAATAGAAAGCTTATTTATTTATTTGTTTATTTATTTTTATATGTAATTTATTTATACTTATTTCAGCTTTCAGGTGATGTATATATCTCAATTAAAAAAAAAAGATCCTTATTTTGGGGGGTCATAAAGTCAGAAATGTAAATGATGGACTTACTATACTGTCTTGATGTCGTAATAAAGAAAAAAGAGATGAAAGCTTATTAAAAGGGTAAAATTCATGAGAAGTTTGTAGTTTGTATATAATTAATAAACAGTGAATCAGTATATATGCTTAAAAATATATTTAAAGATGCATTTTATATATATATATATATATATATATATATATAAAAAAATCATATATATATATATTTTATTTTTATTTTTTGAGTCACTAAGTTTTTCGTCATAAAGTCATTAGTCATTATTAGTCATTAATGTCTTATAGTACTACCACCCCACAAAAAAATAAAAAATAGAAAAGATTAAATTTTGTTACAATTTATTGCTTTAAAAGCCATATATGAATACAAAGAGTACATTTGTAAGAACTCTGCACATATATTTGAAACTATTTTTTTAAGATAAGATTTCTTTATTAGAGACAATCTTATTTATCATTGACCAAGACACTGTGGTCGTCCCAGTCAGTTTTTACACACAAAACAAGGGAACTTTACATTAGGTTCAGACATGTTGACTTACTACAGGTGGCCATTTTGGATCTAACGTGCATGGCCGGTAATTTTTAATTAAACTCCAGCTGAATTCTGCAGTCTGCTAGCAGCATTTTCTCCCCAGTATGCCTACACACACACACACACAGTGATACACGGTCATGGAACAGAGTTGCTAATTAATTCAATTAGCCTTTCTAGTCTTCCTATGTAAGGACAAATTCCCCAAGACTCATTTGAGGTAATAATGATTGTGTGTGTGTGTGTGTGTGTGTCTGTCTGTGCCCTGATTACCCTTTCCTGTTGACACCAGGTGGTAAGCAGCTCCCGATCTGACCCCTGGGTATCATTTGCTCTTTTATTTTTCTCATTTGTATGTGATTATCTTGTCATCATACAGTATTGTTGCTTGACTTCATTTGTGAATTTAACATACAAAGACAAGGTAGTTATTTTTGTACTGGCTTTTTTGTCTGTGTGAATGAAAGTGGTAGGGTGGACATTAAGACAGAAATAGGAGGCAGCAGGTGACCTATTTTCTCCTGTTTGTGCATGTGTGTGTGCGTGAGAGGTTCAATCGTGCCGCCCATCCTCTCCCTTACACTTGTCACCATGACTCCTGAACTGTTTTTGTTGGCTTTTGTTACCTATTTACACTACATTTGTATGTGTATTCGAGCACTTTTAGAGAGACAATTAAACAGTAAATGCTATTGTCTTCAAGGTTTATAGATTTAACAGCAAATCAAAACATATTTGTTAACCCAAAGCTACCGACTACATGTTAACTGACAATTTAAGAGGTTATCTGCAAGAAGTTTAGGCTTTTTTCCATTAGCCAGCCAGGCTTGGCCCTTAGCAACGCTGCTAACTGGGGAAGGCATGCGTTTCAGAAGGCAGTGAAGTGCTCCACATTTCCTCTAGACACAGAAAGGCAGAGGGGCAGTGGGGAGACCCTGCCGAGCCTCTTCCTCTCTCTTTTCCCCTCCTCTATCTCCCTCCTCCACTGCTCCCAGGATGCTTTGTGTGGGGGCTGTGGTCCGTGGCCCTCGTGCCAGCCCTCTCACTCACCCTGGGCTGACCAGCAGCACCCGGGACATTCCGTGCTGCTAGACCCCCCTCTCAAAACACACACAGTTAATAAAATTCTTCAACTTTCCCACAGAAGCTGCAGCTTTTCTCTCCTCCTCCAGACTCCTCTCTTCCCTGTCTCTCCTTCCTGCTCTTTCACATCCTTCCTGCTTTTTTTTTTCCTACTGGTCCTACTGTGAATCAAATGATCAATGCTGGAAGTTCTGTTTAAGTTTCTTGATACTGTCTGCATGTTATATAATTGCTATATACTGCTCGGTATAAAGTGCTATATACTTGGTCTGGATAAACTGCATTTCATTGCATCTTTCCTATTCTGTTTGACCTTCTTAACCACAGATTATGGAAGCCCATTTCTGGCATGAGAAAAAAATGCAGTTTTCAGAATTGTGAGATATAAACTCACAATTTTGAGAAATAAAGTCGCAATTCTAAATTTATTTCTCAGAATTGCGAGTTTGTCTCAGAATTGCAAGTTTATATCTCGCATTTGTGACTTTATAACACACAACTGCGAATTAAGAGATATGATCTTTTTTTCCCCCTCAAAACTGGACATTATAACTTGCATTTGCAAGTTTATATCTCACAATTCTGAAAAAAAAGTCAGATTTGTGAGAAAAAAAGTAAGAATTGCAAGATATAAACTCACGAGTACAAGATACTCACAATTGTGAGAAAAAGTCAGAATTGCGACTTCATTATCTGACTTTATTTCTCGCGACTGAGTTTCTGAGAAAGAAAATCTGAATTGTGAGTTTACTTTATACCAGAATTGTGAGTCTATATCACAATTCTAAGAAAAAAGTAAATTGCGAGATGTAACTTCACAATTGCAAGAAAAAGTCAGAATTGTGACAAGTCGCAGTTACATTTTTGTATTTATTGGCGAAAACGGGCTTTACATTTTCTGATATAAATTTTTTTTTTTTTTTTTTTTTTTTTTTTTCCCCCAAAGAGCTCCCAAAGGCTATATTTATTTGTACAGTAAGAACTGTAATATTATAAAATATTATTACACTTTAAATTAGCAGTTTCTTTTTTTAATATATTTTACAATTTTAATTATTTCTGTGATGGAAAAGAATAATTTTCAGCAACCATTACTCCAGTCTACAGTGTTACATAATAACACTGAAATTGTGATTTGGTACTTAAGAAACATTTATTGTTATTATCACAGTTAAAAAGTTTTTGCTGTTTAATGTTTTGGTAGAAACCATAATGCAATACCATTCAAATGTCAGACGATTAAAAGAAAAAAATAAAGTAATTAATACTTTTATTCAGCAAGGATGCATTAAACTGGTCAATAGTGTTTTAAATAAATGCTTTTCTTTTAAATGTTCTATTAATCAAAAATTCTGGAAAAAGTATGTTTCCACAAAATAATTAAGCAGCAAAAACTGTTTTCAACATCAGAGCCATTATTAATAATTGAGCACTGATGATAACCAAGCACCAGATCAGCCTATTAGAAGGATTTCTGAAGGATCTGATATATATGTATAAAATCATGTACACGAAAAATAGCAGGACTAGTACCAAAAAAAATGGTTCTGATTGGTTGCTTTACAAATCGTTCAGATGGCCACTTCCTGTCCTGTTCAGTTCTTTTGGGTAGAATAAACTGCAGAGTGAACCAAACGTGCTTGTGGTCCAATGTCTGACTTTAATTTGACATCAACAGGTGATTGTTACTTGCCACTTTCCCGTGTGCGCCATGTTTGTGTGTGTGTGCACTTGTGACTGTGAGGCGTGATGCTGACTGTGACCTTAGACAGGAAATCTTTGAGTGTGCTGTGGGGGGTTCAGGTCCGTCAGCAAGGCTTTGCTGCTTTGATTAAGAAGGATGTCACTAAACCATCGATTCCCTGGGCTATTGATTACCTATTTTTATCCATCTGCCTCTCTGATAAAATGTTATCTCCTCTGCACTCTGGCCCCTGACATCCATACATGGCTAATTTGTAATCAGGGTGTCTGAATTTAACCCTTTGAGTTCATCTTTCAAATCCCATCATGACTGTGGGGTCCTCTGTTATGATTAGTGGATAGACCAAATAAATTATGCATCTATATTCTTAGTCTCTTTTTGGCATTTTACGTAAGATTGTTGTTGTAACTAAATAAGGATCCTTTGAATCATTTGAAATAATTGTATGACTTATTGGGGCCTTATTTTGCGTACTCATTTTATACTAAATTTAAATAGAAAAGTTTTCATTTGAAGATCGAAGATTACTATGTACACAATACTTACCTAATTTTGAAATATATAAAAATCGGTCTATCACTAGCTCTTCTGTTCATTATATTTAATTTGAGAGAATATTAAAACATCTGTGAGGCATAGAAGTACACTCCATCATACATTTAGGCACCTTTACCTGGAATTATCGATCATTCAGATGATGAAACATTGAAAATACATCTTCCACAAGTCTTAGACTATACTTCGCCATAGTTTATATTAAAATAAATGTCTAATGCCTGGTCTGTTCATCAAAACCTGAAAATGGAAGTGACTCCATTGGTGTTTAGCATAGATTTTGTCCTTACGACTGTGATCATCGTCTGTCCACTTTGTTCCTGTCCAGATGCTCCTTTTGAGGAGGAATTGTGCCGGTAGGATGTCTGTTCTTTGGTCTCATGGGTTTGGAGTCCCTGAGGGGCAGCTGTGTTTTAGGGAACAGCTCAATATCCTCTGCCCAGCTCCCTTCCCCTCCTTGGGGGTATCAGAACTCCCTCTGCCCCTCAGATAGGAGTTGAAGCTGAACTAATCCTGAGTTGTCTGAGAAAGGCTGTTTACTCTGCGGGGATTAACAGAGATTAAGTGCTATCATAGCACAGTTTGAGGAGGGGATGCTGTAAACGATCCAATGATTGCTGATGCCCCTTTCCTGTTTGAACGCACACTCCCGTTCTTACACTGTTATGCCACTTCATTCAGCCACTTCAGTGTGTTGCTTGCTTTCTCTCTCTTTGTTTTTATTGAAACTGTGGATTCTTGGGTCCTGATATACAAGCAGAACAAACTGGTGTGACTTTACAAGCAAAATCAGGTCGAACCAGTAGTTTGGAGTTCATTTCGGGAGTTCAAAACAGAAACTGCCTAGAAATTTTCGCTTCAGCTTGTAAGCACCTTCAGAATACCTATTCTGAACTACCCATCAGTGATGATTCAGTACTGTAAAGTGCTTGCTTTAAAGAATTCTATTTTATTAAAGAGATAGTTCTCCCAAAAATGAAAATTCTGTCATTACTTACCCTCATGTCAGCCCAAACCCGTAAGACCTTCGTTCATCTTAGAAACACAAATTAAGCTTTCTGACCCTGCATAGACAACTGCCACGTTCATGGCCCCAAAAGGTGACATCAGTGGTTCAACCGTAATTTTATGAAGCTACGAGAATACTTTTTCCATACAAGTTATCGACATGCATTTACGACAGCACCACAACACATGCGTGTGCATTCCTCTGCTTGCAAACAAGGCACAGCGCATCCGGGTTCTATGTTAGAACTCCGGCTCCTGCGTCAACAGCACCACACGCATGTGATGTGGTGCTCTTGTGAATGACAGAATTTTAATTTTGGGGTGAACTATCCCTTTATGTGCTATGTGACTAACAGTGTTCGTACAAGGTGCTTAAAGTGCTTGAGGTACTTGAATTTGACTTTTTGAAATTTAAGGCCTGGAAAACTCTTGAAAACAGCAATATTACTGAATTGTTAACAGACATCTATGAAATAGTTGTTCATTTTTTTCAATAAGCATAAATTTTTGAGTTAAACCAATGCGTCGCAAAATGATTCACTGTTTCAAAGTGCTCCAATTGGATCGCGTATCATTTGATTTAGACTGGGACTTTGGAGCAGGTTCGTGAATTATTTAACTTAGATAGGGACTTCAAATCGCTTTAGATCGGAACATTGTGCATCATGAATCATTTGATTTAGATCGGGACTTTGGAGTACGTAAATAATTTGATTTAGATCAGAACGGTTTTGTGAATCATTTTGCGATTTGAATGATTCAAATCAAATGATTCACGATACGCGATTTGAAGTCCTGATCTAAGTCAGATGATTCGCAATCCATACTCCAAGTCCTGATCTAAACTTATGGTTCATGAATCATTATTCAGATTGAGACTTCGATGCGCGGATCGTGAATCATTTGATTTAGATCGGAACTTTGGAGCAGGTTTGTGAGTCTTTTGCTTTATAGATCAGAACTTTGGAGTGCCGATCACCAATCATTTGACTTAGATTGGGACATTGGTGTGGGTTCGCGAATCATTTGATTCAGTTCGGGACTTCAGAGCGTGTATGGTGAATCATTTCGCAAATCTCTTTTTTTTTTTATTTTTTTTTTTGTTTTATAATAATGTTTTTAATATATGTTTTTAGTTATAAAAACAAAACAAAGAAAGTATACACAAATACAAATCCCTTAAAAAAATTACCATTTCCAGCATTTTACTATTTTACTAATTACCTTATTTAGTAAAATCATTTGATTCAGTTCGGGACTTTGGAGCGTGTATGGCAAATCATTTGTTTCCAGGATTTCTGAGCAGTTTCGCAAATCTTTTTTTCTTTTTTCTTTTTTTAATATTATGATTTTTTTTTTTAATATAATATGTTTTTAGTTATAAAAACAAAACAAAGAAAGAAGAAAGTATAGACAAATACTATAGTTTTACTATTGTAAAAGTGTAGTATACGTTGTAATACTTTAGTAGTAATACTTTGTATGTGCTTCACTTTATTTTTGCCATTTTGTTTTAATAGTATATTTTTATTTCTCTTTTTTAGAATTTAAAAGACATTGTTTGTTAAGTGACATATCTATTGAAGTCCGTGAAAATCAAAAAAGTAGTGCCTTGAAAGTTTTGGAATTTAATTTTACAATATCTGTACGAACCCTGGAAGAAACAAGATGTGACTTGACTATAATCAGATGCTTTTCCTAAATGCTGTTTTCTCACCACTGTCATTTTTATCATATATTTTGTTATTGAGATGAAAGCACAAAGCACGTATTTACATGTTCATCTAATCACCACTTCCAGTAGCTTGGGTGGCATCAGGATGTTTCAAACTTGTTTTTACTCCTAAGCAAAGACTGAAAAAGATCTTTAATGTTAGTGTATTGTGACAGTCCATGAAGTGAGGCGTACATTGACAGCAACTGTTCAGAATGTCTCCTCTGGTTGCATTGTTTCTGTTCTGCTCAGTATAATCCTTTTTCTAGTGTATTAAGGTCTAGATGCTGCTGTGTGTAATGGAGATGTGAGAGCTAGTAAATGTTTGCCACTGGACTGGGAACGAAATCAAAAAGCTGTACACGAATCCCATCAAATTTTAAATGTCATTTGGAATGAGAGCCAGATCAAAACATGCCACCGGTGTGAGCCATGTGTCGACAGCCCGGCATTAATTCGATCCCGAGCCTAAGTCTTGTTTCTGTGTGTGTGTGCTTTCAGAGAGGAACGTGAGCGCTGGATCAGAGCCAAATATGAGCAGAAGTTGTTTTTGGCATCACTGACGTGCACAGAGCTGACTTTAGGACAGCAGTTACTGCGGGCCACGGCGGAGGAAGACCTCCGCTTTGTGGTCATACTGCTGGCCCACGGCTCTAGAGATGAGGTCAACGAAACCTGCGGGGAAGGTGATGGCCGGACAGCCCTGCACCTGGCCTGCCGCAAGGGGAATGTTGTGATCACACAACTGCTCATATGGGTAAGAGCTACAATCTGGCCAGGATGTGCGTTTGAGTAAAGACCTTTTCACAACAAATATGAAACCTAAAAAACAATGTAACTGCAATGTTCAGCACATCGTTCAGTACTCTAATTTCAGCAAAAATGATAACTTGGACAGATATGACTGTTAACTACAATAAATAACATTTCTGGTGTTTGGATGATGGATTTAAGGTCAACAAAGGTCATCAGCAAAAACATTTGTACATAAAGTAAGGCCATAAAGTCCCAAAAAGTTTTGTTTGTACTATTACTACAAGTCCATATAAATTGGGATTTTGTACACCACATGCTGATATTACAGTTCTCTAATAAAGTATTTTACAAATTTCAAGGGAAGGCATCAAAAATTAATGTGCAAATGGAATCATAGAAAAAAAGTGTTTTTGTCAAAAAGTCTAAATAAGCCTGTTTGCCATTATCATCCTAATCAAATTCTTTGAAATTGACCAATTTAAATGTAAAGCGCTGTTATAGTAATAATCATAATAATAATCATAAGAAAATGATTAGGATATACTCTACCAGTTAAACGTTTTTGAACAGTATGATTTTTAATGTTTTTTTTTTTTTTTTTTTTAAAGAAGTCTCTTCTGCTCACCAAGCCAAAATTTATTTGATCCGAAGTACAGCAAAAACAGTAAAATTCTAAAATATTTTGCTATCTAAAATAGCTGCTTTCTATTTGAATATATTTTGAGATGTAATTTGTTCCTGTTATTTCAATCCTGAATTTTTAGCATCATTACTCCAGTCACAAAAATCATTCTAATATTTTGATTTGCTGCTAAAAAACATTTATTATTATTATGTTGAAAACAGCTGTGTAGAATTTTTTTCAGGTTTCTTTGATATAATAACATTGTAAATGTCTTTATCATCACTTTTAATCAATTTAAAGCAGCTTTTTTATGTCAGATAATGCTGATCTTTGGATCTTTCTATTCCTCAAAGAATCCTGAAAAATATTTACTTTACTGTTTTAAATATTAATGGTAATAATAAAAAAAAAATTATTTGAACAACAAATTGACATATTAGAATGATTTCTGAAGGATCATGTGACACTAAATATTAGTTTAATGATGCTGAAATTTTAGCTTTGATCACTAGAATAAGTTACATTTTAATTTTAAAATATATTCAAATAAAAAGCAGTTATTAAAAAAAAAAAAAAAAAAAAAAAAACATTTGACTGGTGTATTCATTTATTTATTTACTTATTTATTTATTTCTATTATGCCTTCCCCATTCTTCAGTAATACTTTGCTTAATTAATATAATATTAAAATTTATAATAAAAAATAATATAATATAATATAGTATAATATTAAAAATAATGACTTTTTTATGAATTTTATGCAGAGGTGCAGGTATAACATACTATCAATAACAGCACAGTGTTTGTCAGACTTCCCCTTATTTACTCTTATAGTAATTTTCTAGTCTTTGGATCATCTTAATAACAAATTCTCTTTCCAACTCTCTTCATCTCTGTAGTACGGCGTTGACATCATGGCACGGGATGCTCACGGAAACACAGCACTGGCGTACGCACGGCAAGCTAACAGTCAGGAGTGTATGGACGTCCTCCTTCAGTACGGCTGTCCTGACGAGCGTTACCCGCTCATGGCCACACCAAACCTATCACGCAGAAACAATAACCGCAATAACAGCTGCAGCAGCATGAACAGTGCAGTTATATGAGAAATACACTCAACATGAACATGCATTCTGGTCAGCACTCCTCCTCCCTCCCTATATACACACCTTCATATGTACAGCTCCACCACTACATCAGAATCATGAGACTATACCAGACTCAAGGGAAAGACCCCGACACTGATGATGATGATGATGATGATGATGACAATGAAGCAGCATGAGCAGAGCTACTGTGTTTGCCTGACTTTAAAATCCCACTGGCAAGGGCTTGGCCAATAATGTGTCATCCTTTTTGTTTTGGGAGAGTGTCCCACATCCAATGTCTCGCTGCATTGTGGAACAAAAATAAAAACAATCCCAGACTCTGATTACCCGACTGCGCCAGTTTAAGCTACCAAGTGCATGATGGGAGAATAGAATGTGGATTTTGGTAAAGGTGACACATCAGCATTCAGCTCCCTGCCTCTTTTCTGTGCTGTCTAATAGATGATAAAGACAGATGAGGCAGCATGGGAAGCTTTGACGCTGAATCTTCAAAAATGAAGAACCCAGAAGACCCACAGAACTTCACTTGGTGATCGCTGTGTGTCTGGACTTCCATCTCACCACTTTGACACTGATTTTTCTGTCTGAACTCACTCCTTCAAACTTTTCTTTGCATCTATTCTTACTCTTTTTCAGTCAGTTACATCAGTTATGTCCTTTATGTCTTTTTTTAAAGAAATGTGAAAGGATGTAATGACATTTTTTGGAAAGCACCCAAATATGGAGTCAGTTTGAAGTTTGAATCTGACATGGTCTTTTAAACTGTTTTCGTTTTAACATTGTCGAGTACCGTTTCTCTAAATGCTCATTACTGGACCAACGGAAGATTCTTAAAAGCAGGTGTTTTAAGATTTACGTTTCTCAGAAGTAAAAGGGAATATATTTTTATTTTTTAATCCTTAAAAACGTCAGTCTAGCCTTCTGTGTTGCCCATCCATTGGCTCATACTTCAGCTCACAGTGTAGTGTGAAAACACCAATTCAGATGAACCATATTTCAGAAGTGAAACAACTCAGAATTCAGAAGTGCAGGGCTGAATCTGAACGTTTTCATCATTAAAATTGAAATCTGCTTATGGTGGGCGTCGCTTCCACACAGTGACGTGCCTCTCTCAGGTCATCTCTGTCTGTTGCTGTTCACACATTTTACACTGCAGAGTCCTGAACCTCATGTATCTCAACAAAGAGAAGGGCTCTCCGGGTGTTCGATCCCAATCTGTACATACTCTTCCTTCTCTTTCTAGTAGCGTACCATATAGAAATGATTTCAAGAAAACACTCCCCCTGACAAAAGTAGTAATTATTATATCTTTTTACCTCACCCTCTTTTAGTTTCAATGCAGGTTAAGGTGTCTGAAGTTGCAATTGTGCCTGTTTGAGTCGAGTTCGCTATTTCTGCTCCCTTTCTTCATAGCTTAGTTTTCCTCCTTGCCTTTATCTTCTTCCTTTCTCATGTGTCAAGGAGTATTAAAGCAATACGAAGTCAAAATTCAGCCAGGTTGACACACGAGTAATAGTTTTTCACCGCGTTTTGGACGCCACCATAGCAGTGTGTGCTGCCGTTGTTATTGAGAGACGTAAAGCCGACGTAAGACTCTGTCTCAGGGCGTGTGTATCATTACAAGAGATCCCATGAAGGGTTTGATATTGACTTATTTCATTATATGATTTGATGGGCTTTGATCGTTTAATCTCAGCTCCCATTGATTTTACTCTTCACTAGGTAGTAGAAATGTGAAGGTACTTGGCTTAGGGTTGGAGATGTGAGAAGATCTGTGTTGTAGAATTTCTATTCCACAATGCAGACAGTTGGGAAAGTCTGTAAGCTAGTTGATAGGCGTTCGGGACTGTGTAGAGAATCTAGTTTTTCTGAGCTTTCGAAGGAAAACGGTGTCAGTGAGAGTCGAAAAGCTTTAGCGAAGGATGCGAGGATAGAACTATGAGAGAAACATTGAGGTATGTTGATTTTCAGCTCGTAAGGGTGCAGTTTCCGCCTTGTATATAACGTAGCAGGCCTTTAGAGGCTTTACCACAGTAACCATTATTTATGACTAAATGCACTACAGAACACAGATCACTTGTTGTGAACCCACAATATAATGTCCACTTTAAATCCTTTCTGTGGAAAAACAGTCGTTTTTGTTTTTGACCTTTTGCATGAATGGATGTAAATGTTCTCTTCCTTGTGTAAATGTCTTGTCTTCATAAAAATGACTGTACCCTGACAGGTGACGCTAAAGAGTCTGCCGTTTTAATATGAGAAAAAATACTTTTATCAACTTGTGAACCTTTTTTTTTTTTTTTTCATCTGTCTTCCCTTCTGCTTTCCTTGGGTAAATCATCTTTTTGGATCATCTGTCTATCTGTAACTGAATAAAGCAAGCATGAATGAGCAAAATAGACAAAAATCCAACCAATGCCAGATGTAAGGGCAACCAAAGCATCATGTCGCCCCAGACCTACAGGGGCTTTATCAGTACGTTCCAAGTTGCTTGAACATATCCTCGCTTTTATTTTCCCGTTTCCATTCGCCAGTTGTCGCTGTGTGTAAATAGATGTAAAAATGGAGAAACGCGTAGTGTTTGTTTACTTTGTTTTTGTTTGTGTTTGTTACCTCATTTCAGTGACAGTCTCCACGTTACGTTTGAACCCAAGAGACCCGTTTAATTATTTATGAATATGCTAATCTGAAAGGGGAGGAGCCTCTCTTACACTACTTGGGTTTTGTATTTGTTCCTTTATTCAGTCCATTGGCATCACAACTATCATTCTGATTCGAATTATCGGTGTTGTATTTCTAATTATTATTGTTATTATATTGAGTTTGTGTCAGCTGTACAGTACTGTGTTGAAAAATTATACCTGATGCAGAGTCTTATACTGTATGTGTCTCTTTTCAATAAAAAGCTTCTTAATATAATGTCCTCTTTTTATATTGTATATTGGTCTTTGTTATCTTCAGTGTCAGTAGGCTATTTACAGTAAAATATATTCATATTCAGCATATTAGAATGATTTCTGAAGGATCATGTGACACTAAAACCTAGAGTAATTCAGCTTTGCGTCACAAATAACAAATTGTAATATTTCACAATATTACTGTTTTTTTTATATTTCAAATAAATGCACAAGACTTAATTAAAAACACCATAATGTAAATCATAGTTTTTCCAAAAGTACTTTATTTGGTATTTAAATACTAAGTATATATACAATAAGTAACTGTAATAATATAAAAGTATTAAGCATTGACATGTGGTCAGATAGAATTTTTTATTTAATTTTTTATTTAAATAGATATATACAGTACCAGTCAAAAGTATTTAAACTAAGATTTTTAATGTTTTTTTTTTGTTTGTTTGTTTTTTTTAAGTCTCTTCTGCTCACCAAGCCTGCATTTATTTGATCCAAAGTACAGCAAAAGCTGTAAAATTTTGATATATTTTTGCTATTTAAAGTAACTGGTTTTAGTTGAATATATTTTAAAATGTAATTTATTCTTTTGATTTCAAAGCTAAATTTTTAGCATCATTACTCCAGTCACATGATCCTTCAGAAATCATTCTAATATTCTGATTTACTACTCAAAAAAACGTTTTTTTTTTTATTTTATTTTATTTATTTTTTTGGTTATTATTATGTTGAAAACATTTTTTTTTCTGGTTTCTTTGTTTCTTTGATGAATAGAAAGTTCAGAAGAACAGCATTTCTCTGAAATATAATTTTTTTGTAACATAAATGTCTTTATCATTACTTTACAGCATCCTTGCTAAATAAAAGTATTAATTTCTATAATTTCTAATTGATATAATTCCTTACAATTGCATTTGAACGATATAGAGTGTAATGTTACAAAAGCTTTTCAATGTCAGATAAATGCTGATCTTTGGATCTTTCTATTCATCAAAGAATCCTAAAAAAAAATTACTTAACTGTTTTAAATACTGATAATATATATATTTATCTTGAACAGCAAATCAGCATATTCGAATGATTTTTGAAGGATCATGTGACACGGAAGACTAGAGTAATGATGCTGAAAATGTATCTTTGATCACAGGAATGAATCACATGTTAAAATATATTCAAATAGAAAACTGTTGTTTTGAATAGTAAGAATACTTTTACTGTTTTTGCTTTACTTTGGATTAAATAAATGCAGTCTTGGTGAGCAGAAGAGACTTTTTTAAAAAACATTTAAAATACAGTATTAACTTTATAAAAATGTATAATATTTATTTAATCATAATATTTAATTTTTTTTTTTCAAAGTATCTCAATGGGTTTTTACTTTACAGATCTCAAATACAACTCAAGAAAATGTTTCAGAAAATGTTCAGGCAAGTAAAGTTAATCACACACATGTGTACGCCTAGTTTGGGTTTGTCAGCGGGTGCGGTCTGCTCTCTGGCCTCTGCGGTGCAGATGAAGGCGTTAAAGCCGGGCCCTGCCGACTCACTGTGTCTCTAATGAGATAAAGATCCTCTAATCCCCTTCTCATCCTCTCCCTCTCAGGAAGAGAGCCGCAGCTCCACAAAACATCCAAAGAGGGGATGCGGGGCTTGATTCTGCCCCCACAAAAGCCCCCTGACCGGGAGGACAAAAGAGGCCTCGGCGGCCCAGGAAAACAGATGTAATTAAAGAGATTAGACAAGGCAGAGAGGCAGAGAAAGAAAAAAGAGCAATCTATAGAAAGAGGAAATGTTTCGTGGTTGAGAGGGGAAGTGGGGAGCGTGATTATGAGTTAGTGACAGGAAGTGTGTTTGTTTTCTTATAATTCCTTTCACAAACATTTGCAGCTTGTAAGCTGTTGAAGTTGACAGGCTAAAGGAGCCATGGGAAATGAATCCTTAAAATGACAGTGGTGGTCCAGAACCACGAAACCCTGAAGCATCTTGTCCAGATCTAGTCTGATCATCTCTCATCATAAATCAGTTCCACTTAGAAATCCAATGAGGCAAAGCACTGGTTCAGTGCATTAACAGAGCTGTTCATCTATCATGATATGTGTGTGTGTGTGTGTGTGTGTGTCCCTCTCAAACACACAATAATGGCATTAGAAATGCTAGAGAAGCCCTGAAATGAGGCGTGAGCTCTACCATCATGTTGTGATGATAATCCAAATGTTCAGAGAGAAAGAGCAGGAAAACCTCATCCCCTAATCCTGGCATGTTGTCACACATTTTGTTTTAATCTTAAAATTTGTTAACATATGTTAACTCAGCGTCTCAAACTTTGACAGAATCCCATGTTTCTCTGCTAAAAATTATAGTAGTTAATAAATCTACTTCTAAATTGTGTGGTTTATTGTCAAGTGCATAGAGTGTTGTACTTGACTCCCATTTCCAAACTGTGGTGACACTTCCAAAAAAACAAACAAACAAAAAAACATTGATGTTTTAAATTGCATGCATGAATTTACTGCGGTAATCGAATGTACTTGTTCAAAATGGTTAATGGCCAGTATATATAAAATTCAGTCCAAAATAGAAAACTTTGTTATTAAAAATTGCCAGATGTAGCCTACTGTCCATTTTTGTCCAAAATGTATACCCTTTATTTATTTATTGGCCACAGATTTGAATTAAATACTTTAACATAGTACATATTTATTTAATATATAAATGTATTTGTTATACATCAAATTAATCGAAAATCTTCAGATGATGCCTGTTCTTTCATTTAACATGCAATATGATCAGAAATAATAATCTAGACATGCAATTGTAAGTACTTACCTTAAAAAAAAAATTTTCTTCCTGTAAATCCTTTATATTTTACAGAGAATCTGTATAATGATATATATGTATGTATGACAGTGTTTTCATATCTGTTGCTTATTTATAATTGGTGTTTGATTGTTTAATTTTACACACAAACTGACTGCTTAATGCTAATTGAAAAACCATATTTAATTATTAATAGCAGTTGTGCATGTTACTGTAAAATAATAATATTGGGATTTTCCCGTATTAGCCTAATTACATTTATGTAATTATAGATCAAAATCTATAAACTTCTGCTTTATTGTGATAAATGATCTAGATCTCGCATAAAGCACTGACATAATTTGCTTTTTAGTGGTAAAAGAGTGAATACAATTCTACAAACTGAATTAGGCATTTTGCTTTATATGTAGGTTTTCTGTCAGTATACAAATCTATAAATCCAAATCTTTGATTATGATTACAACAATTTTGTCATTATTAAAAAAGTTTTTATTTATTTAAAAAACACTCCTGCTAAAAATGACTTTGAAAAATTGTTTTATGTACCTTTACCATTCTCTCATTACTTTGTTGTTTAATATAAATCTGAGAGAAACTTCTCAGCATATGTGTGTGTTTGAGCAGTCTTATTGGTTCTGCAGCCGGTGCTCTCCGTCAGGATTAATCATTGGAGGTTAATTTGACGCTGTTAATTTAGTGCAGGAGGGACATGCTGGAGTGAAAAGCTGAGGCCCGAGCCAATCCCCCCGGGCCCATTTATCTGTCAGCCACCACGGCCAGCCTTGATTACAATTTGCAAAAAATTCATTAGAGTTAAGGCAATTGTCAGATCTCTCTTTCTCTCTCTCTCTATGTCTCCCATCACTGTTCCTGTTAAAATGTCTTTCTGTCCAGTTTTAGTGTCTCTCATAATGTACATGAATGCTGTCTGTTTTCCAAAATCATCTAAACCAACACATTTCATTTGTATAAATGCTGGTGTGTGTCTCAGTGATGATGAGGCACTGATGATGTCTGATCTATTGCATTATACAACAATAAATCTACCACTAACAATAATTCAATTCCCCTGGAAAGAAAAATTAGTATTCCAGTTCAGTCTACAAACCACTGCAATAGTAAGAACTTTTTTGTCTCACATTACAGTTTTTAAATTACTCTTCATTTACAAAGGTAGACAAAAAACACATACTTTTTAACATGTAATGATTTTGTGGAGCGATTGTTATTACACATTGCTATTATTAAAGTAATTAATTAGCCTACATACTGTTTGTAAGGTACACTGTAAGAATGTCTTTTGTTCTCGTTTACCAATTATACTTCATTAAAAATCCAAATTCTTAAAATTATAATTAATAATAGCGTAAATATCTTCTCTAAATTCATTTTAAACGGTTAAGTATGATACATATTACAAATTATACTCACATTTATTATGTTTCAATAAATAATGTACTTACACGGTTGTTATGAATCTGTAAAGTTTGGACATTCAAAAGTCTTAACTGACTTGAGATAATAATTGGGTTTTCCGTAACAAAATTTCTTTAAACTCGTTTAGAAACGGTCAAATTCGGAAACCAGCTTGAACGAATGTGTATAAATTGTTAAATCTGTTAGAATAATACATTTGGACGAGCTTTCATGTGGACACAAACGCAAAATATATAGGTAATATTAAATATACCTATTGATAAATAAAGCATTATGTATTAAAGTTTTAAAATGATTTTAAAAAGACATTATTTTAATTTATACATTAAATTCGTTGAAGTGAGTGTGGAAAATATATACATAAAATATCGAAATGTCAAGAGCAGCGATGTGTAAATGAGATTATTGTATTGTAATCAATTGCATATACCGCAGAGGCTGTTTATGCGAAATTGTATTTGATTTACATTTGCGTCTCAAGGTTTCCCGACATGTCCCGTGTGGGCCGAATAAGCTCGTTACGTTTCATCCTATAACGTGAGGCAGGTCCGGAGATCAAGGCTGACACGCGGTTGTGTGTTCACACGCCGTACTGAGTGTCTCTCACCCTGACCCTGAAATCTATTCATGAGGCACAGCCTCCTGTCACAACACCACATTCAAACCTCACAAGGTTAGATGATTTCAGATCATCACTACTAACAGGGCAGAAACTGCGCGGAACAGACGGGGCGAACACAAATCATTCTGCTACGCAGTAAAACAATTATTTTATTATCAATACTAGCACTAATAATTTAAATAATAATAATAGTAATTGGTATTGTTTTGTTGTTGTTGTTATTATTACATGAATTTTTAAATTATATAAACATACGCTAATAGACAAAAGTTGCACAAATAATGTAAAGAAAAAGTTTAAAACGCTTGTTAAAATTAGCCCACTCAAATTTGAGATTATCTTGGTACAGCCAAAATGAACACTTAGCCTACCGTTTGAGTTGTTTTCCTCCACACTTATGTGAATGAAGTGATTACGTGTTGAGTTTCAAAAAAGACAAATTGTTTACAATTGTTTATGGTCCAGCTTTAATCCACACAATATTCTGAAGTCAGTAAACTCATGAAACGTTAGCAAGTCTTTTTTTCTCACAATATTAAATAAATTAGCAGCGTGCCCGTGACGTCTGAAAAGGTTACAGAAAAAAGGAAAATGCAAGAAAACAAACAGAAAATTAAAATATAGGCAATTTACCATAAAAAATAAAGAGCACATATTTAACAGGTCGTTTCATAAATTCAAGGGAATGGTGTTAATTTGAATATTAATTGAATTAGGTGTTCTTCAGCAGAGACCAGAAGTGCTCCTTTTAGGATAATATTCATCTCTGCCAAAAACACAAGAACTAGACAGTCACACAGAACTAAACATAAAACTGATCTTTTTCTTTTAAATACATAGTGGAGTTTCCTGAACTAAAATTTGTTCGTGGTTTGGTCCAAAGTTGGAAATCAAACTGCAGTTTCTCCCAGTATGAGGTCTTAGTTTGAACCTTTCGTTCGGGCTGAGTCTGTTGCTTCTTTTTTCCTCGTTTGAACAACGCTGTCGTTAAAACGAAAAACTATATATAGCACAAACTATCAGCTGGATAGCTTGCGTGTCCTGGGTTCCTCAGAAACATCAGCCTCAAGAACAGTTTGGTCATATTTAGTATTCGCTGATTTAGTCCTCTAGTATCTAAACCCAGTGTATCAAGGTCTGGCCTGTTCTAACTGTTGGTGTTGGCTGCGTATCGCAAACCGACTAACATGCACCGGAATGGGCACCACGATTTTCGGGTTTCTGGAGGGCTCTCCGGTTTTGGAGTTCACGTTGCCCGCTTTGACCCGTTTCCACTTGGCTCTCCGGTTCTGAAACCAGATCTTGACCTGCACCTCGCTGAGCTTTAAGGCATGTGCGATCTGTGAGCGTTCTGTGAGGGACAGATATTTCTTACAGTGAAACTCCTTCTCCAGTTCTAAAAGCTGCTCGCTCGTAAAAGCGGTCCTCCTTCTCCGATTTTTCCCGGTGGACGTGGTGTTCCCGGCCCCATTCCCGCCGTGGACGCCATCGTCCAGTCCACCGTTGCCGTCTCCATCTTCCTTCTGACACATGGCGTTACTGGGCCCGTTATCATCGGAACTGTAATCTAAATCACTGTCCATGGAGAAGCTCTCGTCTTTCCTGTGACACTCATCCTCCTTCGTGTCGTCTTTGTTGTGACCTCGCACTATGGGAATAAAAGAAAAAGCAGAATTAATTTGAGAACTGCCTGAAGCTATCAGAATCAGAATGAAACATCTAAACAATAATTTGTTTATTATTCTTGAATAGTGTGGTTGGGAAAACAAGTTGTGTTTTCATAATCTTATCTAGTCTTGTCTCGCAACACGTTCTTCCTGTTTATTGCTGCCTCTTTTACGCGCAATTACGCACGGTGATGGATCCCTTAGGAAAGCAGTTTGAACACCTCAAAACAAGACTTCTGAAATCGGCCTAAAAGTTACCCCATTCACATCTCTTTAGATATGTCTTTTTATCTCATTATTATTTTTCCGAACATTGTAGATATGCATTTTTTTTGTAATCAGAAATTCAATAATAATGTTGGACTACATTTATTTTACTCTGCATACATATAAATGACCCAGGCGACAGTGAATTTTGCTTACAGTTTTATGGACATTTAAACACCGCTGGCTCTTCGATCCTTCAATTAAAACGAGCTAATTTAGTCACTGATGGCAGCTCGGCCTCAGGCACTATTCCTTGAAAACTTGATATAGGCCTTTAATTCACGTGTGCTATACTGAAATTCTTTAAGCCACAATTTTGACATTTTATTTCCGGAGGATTTCCTATAATTATTTCTGTCCCACATTCCTGTCTTTCATCGGTGCGACTCGGTAAATTGAATTTAGGTGACAAAATTAATTTGAGCGAAAAGCAGACTGGTTAATCAAACCAAGAACAGTCTGCAAAATTTCTTTCTAGAAAGCATTACGAATAAAACCTTTGACACGGTAAAACGTAGAATAAAAATAATTCCAGGAATTTCTAGATTATATATTTTGAGAAGTGATTGAAAATACAAGAATCAATAATAACAACATAAGTTTTAAATGTTTTTAAATATTAGCCTGTTATTATTTTTAAATACATTTATCAAAAACAGGACTATATTAGGTATTCAGAATGAGTCCTGCAGACTGTTTTGTCTCACCTGTAGAGGTGTGCATCGACTGCGTGTCGTGAAATGACGGAAGAGTCGCTGAATCTTTAGTTGGGAATGTTTTCCCATCCTCTCCATCCAAACGAATATCCTGAGATTTATCGAACATGGCGTGAATTGACTGAGAGCCGAGCTTCCTCGCCGCGTCCTGGTGCTGCTGAGACGGCGAGGTGGAGAAGCCGCCGGGTAACGTGGCCATTAGCGTGGATGTGAGCGCCATGCCCTGCGCCAGGCTGGAGCAGAACCCACTAGGTAACCCCGGGATCGGGTGGTGCGGATGGGTCGCGGGGAGAGCGCTCTGAGGAAGTGTGGGAGGAGGTGGCGGAGGAGGCGGAGGTAGCACCACTGACCGATAGGGCATAAACATGGGATAGCCCGTGTACACGAAATGTCCCGGACTGGGCTGCGGTGGACCTCCGATGAGCGAGTCAATGCTGAATGCGGTGGTGCTTCCCACCGGACGCTGCATCATCATGAACGGTGTACTGAAAGCTGCACTCATATGATCTTATGTGGACAGTTTATGAAGTCCTGAAGTCTGTGGGAGCAGCTGTCTCCCCCGTGCTTCTCAGATGAGGATGTCACTGCTGCACAGTTTCATACACTGACACCGGTAATCCTGTGAATGAATCTGTGTATGCGCAGTTCATAAAACCGTTGCATCTGTTTCGACTTAGTTCAGTGCCAAACAATTTTGTTCGTTATACGAATAGAGCGAGACAAGTGCATTGAAACACAAACACCGGACGCAAATTCCTTGCTGGAGGAGAAAAAGGTCGAGCATCTCAGATGAGCTTTATCGTCCTCCTTTGAGTTATTTCAGCGTCCTTGTCCCTTCTGCTTGGCCGCGTTTCATTTCAACCTGATGGAAGTCACAATAAATTGCTCCTCGCAGCATCAGCTGTGATCATCTACTGAAGTGTGAGTTTGAATTACGCTCCTTCGGTTTAAGCGTCTCCACCATGCGCTCTGGCCACGCCCATCGCGACTCCGCGCTTGCTATTGGTCCGGATTCATCCGTTTATGAGGAAAAGTCCTGACGCTCCGGAGCCGCGAGCGTTGCGCTGGCTGCTGTCTCTTAAATTAGAACTTCAGTCTCACATTCCAAAACAGTCAAAACAAGCATCATGTGAGATGTGATCTGATGTGTGTTTTGGCACTGCAGTTGCAATTGCATGTAATAGTTGTGCTAATGTTTTTCTTGATTTGACTTAATGAAAACCACCCTTTGGCCACAGTGTTTGCATATTCTGAAATGATTTGTGAGTGTAAAATAACTATTGTTCATCATTACAAAACCAATTAATGCCAGTGCTTCAAAGCAAAACATTTTTTTTAAACTCCTACATATTTCTAAATTCAGTCAACCAAATGGAGACAAACATCAAATACACCCCATCAAACCTTCTCAAAGTTATGTATTTATAATATGAATGTTTTCAACATACTTAATTTGACTAAAATAGCAACCTTACAACTGTTTCTAACGGGAAACTCACACACAGATGTCACTGACATTGGTCTGTTCATAATGACATGATCCTCCGCCCTTTATAGCAGTCAGTCATCACAAGATGTCATGTCAGACACTTCATGCCCGATCTCTGTGAATCAGCAGTTAACAGCCCTCGTTCACACATACACTGTGTTCCTCATAAACATTAAAAAACATATTTCAAACAGACTCAGTCTGCTCTGCATGAAGACATGCTGAAGCCTGAACCTAAAAGCATATTTCTCTGATGTTACAGTACAATCATGCATCAATTTGCAGGCTAAATTGTATTTCTAAAACCATGAATAAACAGAAAAAGTCGTAATGAAATTGTCAATTTTTTGTTGGCAAGGGGGACTAAATTATGAATTATTCAGTGGGATTCCTGATCAATAAATGTGTCTCCATGTTTGTAAAGTCTTTGGTCATGTGTGCATCATTTGGCCCACATAATTAAAAGGAATGCGTCCGTTTTGTGCCTTCGCGGTGGTGATTAGTCCTAATCTTTGGGGACCTTCCTTCCCTTGGTGCACCCTAAAAACCTTGACCCCGAGCCCCCACCTCTGCCTCCACGCCAAATCAAGGGCAATCCCCTCACCCCCTCCCCAGGGTCACAAGGACACAGTCTCATTAAAGACAGGCTGATCCGCAACTGCAATGCAGACATTAAATAGCAGTATTTTTCAATTAACGCTGACAAATTCAATCAAAATTCCATAGATTAGGATGAAATGAGGCATGGGTCATTTACAAGGGGATTTAATTGCACCACCATTAGACAAATAGTACAGCAGTCACCGTTCCATTATCAATCATGTGAAGGCATCAATAGTACAGGGGGAGGATGGGGGATGGGGGGTGCTTTCTGATATGCTGCGATTGAACCGGCACCGCAGAGCAGCTAATAAATACCCTCTTTTGTACTTATAAATTATCCAGTTTAATTAACAACATGGATTATGATTGGAATATGATTTAATTAAACCTTTCCTGCATGGTGGAGTGCAGAATCATCCATTATGTAGAAGCGAGGGGGAGCGTTACCGTGGGCTAAATTAAGAAAGGCCCAGAAACACACTGACAGCACCCGAAGATCTTCTGAACGGGACAATAACTGCAACTGCGAGAAGTGAGAAGATGTGGAGAAGTTCTGCGCTTTAAAGCCTAATACATGCTTTAATTGTGTAGCATACAGATGGAGGCCTGGAGAAAATGCCCCGCATCTAAGAAAGGTTTACTCAGTGGGCAAACCAATTAAAGACCTCTTATTGCTACTCGATGCAGTTTTGCAGGGGAAATGGATTTTGAAATGTTGCCTGCAGCATTTGACCATTCAACATTATTTAGTTACTGTGTCTCAGGCTCAACCTTTTCATCAAGATCCAAATGTCAGCTATAATTTATTCGGCACAGTTCGCCTCTCCCAATGAAAACATGAGTCGCTGTTTCCCTCTCTCTGATCCGGTCGCATTAGGAAAGGGCATGGGCTCCAACACTTTCATATATATGTTTAATTTGCTCTCAAATTGTTTTGGTCATAGACAAACGGCTATTAAAAGCCTGACCTTCGATTTCAAATTATGAGATCTATTTGAAATCAATTGATTAACCTTTAAATGATCCCCTGATGATAGGAGATCAGACCCATTCAAGGTCTGGCCATGCGTGACTGGTGGGGAGCGCTGGTTCTCCCTGAGGCTCAGGGCTAAGCGCAAAGATTGATCTATCTCAGTCAACCGGTCCTCGGGGCTCCACACTATGCCAGTCAATAACCACTGAGTTCAGGGCTGCTCTACATCCTTACACTCCCAGCACTGTTACAAAGTTGTTTTACTGTATAATATGCACTGATAGGTTACAACAGGGCTAAAAGCCCCCTTAAGGAACGTAAGAAAGTACATGACGAATGAAAAATTCTATTTACTGAATATTGATGGAGAAACAGAATTTGGTAAAAAAAGGACAAAAATATACGTTTAAGTACATAACATACCATGCTTAGTACATGCTTAGTTCACTTCTGCAACTGCTACAACAATTTTGCGTTCATTTAATCACTTCTGGCATCTCATAACGGCTCAAGTACTTTAGAACTATAAATTTTGCTTTCAGAGCTGCATCGTTGTTATTTCCCTAATGACTCTCCATTGTGATTGGAGCAATGTGAGCACACACTGCACATCCTTCACAACAAATCTATTCCTTCCCAATTATAGAAACAATTAGTTACACTACAGGTGTTTTACATCTGCTTCTTTGGTGCATTTTTGATTACTTTTTTTTTTTTACATTTTTTATTGGGGTCCTTTAGCCACTTTTAATAAGCCTTTTACCTCAAATTCTATCCCTTCAGATATTTAAAAGTTACTGAAAAACTATTGATTTCACTAAAACAAAAATAAAACATATTCAAACTTTTTTGGAAAACCAAATTACAAGTGAACCTTGTCATTGTACATCGGTACACTGAGACAAACAGGTGTTTACTCTTGTGAAAAATTGACATTTTTAAAAGAAAGTACTTACTACAGAAATGATATACTATTTTTAAAAAATGATAAAAGAATATGCTTAAGTGCACAATGAATGTAAAGTTTCTGGACACTTAACTGCATATTACATGAAATAATGGATGGAAATGTATTATAGTTGTACTTAAGTCTTACTTATATGGGCCAAAAAATACATCTTTATTAGAATTTGTCTTTTAAATATAGTTAAAGTGTACTTTCGAAATGAGCAATTATGGTAATATAAAATATACTGTATTGGTTTTTCTAATGAACATAGTATTTTCTTTACATTTAAATAGCCTTTAATATTATATTAAGTGCAAATACGTACACTTCCTTTTAACAAGGATAGGAAAGGGCTGTGATTTTTATTTTGGAATTTAATATTTTGGGAGAAAAACAGCCAATAAAGGCCTTTAGACCCTAGTAAAAAAGTAATAGATTTAAATATAGATACATTTATTTTATACTAAGTATAGTTCAAGTCTACTACCATATTTACTGACATATTGAGACTTACTAATTTAAAAATTGTAATTAAACTTCATTTGGAGTACTACTTGTGCACAATGCACATTTCTTAATATTAAGCCTAAAATATGTTTTAATGTCACTACTGATGAGGATTGTTTGATCTTTAAATAATATCCTAAAGTATGCTTGCAATAGTTCCACTTTAGCACAATCAAATATGCTTAAGTATATCTATAGTTGGACTTCAGCACTACTTCTGCACAATTAAAGTGCATTAAGTACAATATTAGTTGTTCCAGTTTAGCAGACTTTAAGTATACAAGTTAAGTATTCTAAAAGTGCAATTGCAGGGTTAAGTGTATAATATGTAAATGTATTTGTAGTATACTTAGCATGAAATAGATGTATATTATTTTTCACTATAGGGGACCCATTGTGTCATACTTTGCTCTGTCTTAATATTGGTTACTACATTGTTTTACATCAATCGAAATATGGTTGACAGGAATTCCATTCAAGTCCATTCTATTCATGCACACAGAAGCAATAATCCAAACACTGCCTGGCTGAATGAAGTGTAAAAGACAGGTCAGTGTCATAACTACACTAGGCATGTGCTTTACCTCGGTTCAGACTCCCACCTGATTATGTCATTTGGCTTTGTGAAACATATATTTGTATCTAAGGACACATTTTCAGTGCCAGTTATACTTGGTAAACAGATGCAGAGCTCACCACAGTACTCACAATGAGGTGCAATTCAAACCATCATTCTAATTTTAATATGCCTCACGTTAAAGGGATCACACCACGACACAAGTGTGTGCCATGGTCCAATTCATCTTGCTTTATTAAAGCGAGGAAATGAGGTGAGGCATCAGTGCTTTGCACCCCCAGGGCACGTTCAAGACAGATGAACAACAGGGGCAAGCACAATGATAGCACAGGATTAGCACCCCACACACACTGGAGCTCTGTTCAAACGCACAAAGCAGCAGAGAATGGCTTTACAAATCCTCCAAAGCAACATTCTGATACTGTCACCATCAGTCTGCCAAAAGCACCTCACACATGCAGTCTTGTACGGCTTAAGGAAATCAATACTACGACTAAGTGCATCTATAAAAGACGGCCATAAACATGCCAGCTCATTCATTCTTTGGACTCAGGAAACAGCTATGGAAATAAGAACTGACAGCATTTTAGAAGTAGTTATTTTTCCATACATTTTCAATTGTATTATTATAAATAACAAATGCCTGACAAGTGACAGTAAATGTCTCTTTAAAAGGTGTCTGCATAAAAAATGATTTACAGTATAACGAAAAAGTAGGAAAATTGTAACCCATCTAGATAAAATTTGTTTTGTGTTCATGATAATCAGTGAAAATTGACAGAACTTGGAGGCTTTCTTTTTTTAACTTAATTTGAAAGAAAAAGAAAGAAAGAAAGACAGACAGACAGAAAGAAAGAAAGGAAATATCATGGCTGACCAGGGATGGTTGTAACGCTTTCCAATGTACTTGATGCTCAAAAAATGTACATTTGCCACAGTGGTTATTAAAAAATACTACAGACACATTGTTATATTTTGCATTATTAGGCTATGTTTTATGTATTTCTTTTGTTTGCTGTTTATTTGTTTCTTGTTTTAATCTGTTTTCAAAGCTTACAACTGAATGAAAGGATAGTGATATATTTTTCTTTAATAGCATAACAATTAAAGAAAATGTGTGCACAGTAATTTCACAATAAATTGTCAATCAAACAGATTTTAAGTTGTAACAACCACTCTTTGGACATTGTACACAAACGTATAAGAATATTATATATGTATAAGAATATTTTATTAAAGAGATACTTCACTGAGTTACTAAGGTTTACCAAATAACAAAATGTGTTATAACACTGCTCTTCTCCCTTACTATTGTACAGTACAGAGACGACTGTTCCAGTCAGTCATATTAATCCACAGCGCCGCCTGCAGGTCATGATAAAAATACTACAAAATTGTTTTAGACAGTAAACCATGTTCAGCATGTCGAAGTGTATCGATCTCTGAGTAAAATAAACAGAAAATGTGTTAATTATGAATAAGAGTCACGGTCAGTAGCGTTCGACTGTATAGGCCACTCTACATATGTACAGTACAAACTCTCACATGAACACAGTTTAAACATTTCAAAGAACTTTGAGGAATTAGATTCCGAACAGAAAGGAGAACCCTGAAACCACAAATGAAATATCCTCAATTGTCTTGCCCCTACCATCAACTCTACACAAAACTACCAGACATGTCAATCACAAGCAACTTTTTAAACGCCCATGAAAGGGAAATCCAGATGTGCAGTAATTACAACCATTTCAAAAGCATCAGCAGCAGCCTCCACAGACCTTCAGAAACAGACACCACGCTCCATGACTAGACATCAAATTCTCGCTTTTAACAAGCTGAATTGAAGCCATTCTGGCTGAAGACATCCACGTGATCAGCTGACCAGACGTTTCAAAATTAAGTTCCCTGAGAGTTCATTTCAAACGGCTGTCCTACACGTCCCAATGCACGTTTATTCAAGTATCATTCGCATAATAACACATCAATAATAGCCAAAATAAACGAGTAAGTACTAAATAACGCTATAGGTTAAAACATACCCAATTAGTTTCCTCTCTGAGGTAAAGATCGGTCAGTTTGATTAACATAAGTAGCTTGGCTGGGGCTTGTCTTGTTATTGCTTGGCTAGACAAGACATGAAGTGTTCATGTGCTCTCTAACACGTGAACACATAGGCGCTCATTAGGCTATAACTTACTTGTACGATGATCTTCCACTTCTGTGTGAAATATAAACTCTAAAAACCTCAGATGTCAAAGTGAAAGCAAATGCAATCTTTAAAAACGTGGTTAAAATTGATTTCTTGTCTTGTTAGAGTGTTTGAATAATGGTTGCTTCATGGTGCTGTTTTTGGCAACTCTGAGAAAGAGCATTGATGGATTTAAGAGCAACCTTACTACCACCATTTAGTTCAGCCTCATCAGTAGTAGTAGGAAGAATGAAAAAGTCCAGGCGACCTACGAATCCACCTTTATTCGTCAGAGAATATAGATTGGTCATTTTTCTCCCAAATGAATTAGACAACAAGATTCAGTTTGTGACAAAGAGAGAAAGTCAACTGTTGAGTTAACCCTGTGCATATATCCATTTAATAAAGTGTAAAGTGCCTTCAAGGCTGGTTGATCCAACATCATCATGAGGAGAGGGCCACGGTTTGCTCAGACCTCCAGAGCTTTAATTAGTCTTTCTTGGCTAATTAATTCTGTACGAGTTTGACTACAGCACCCAAACCTCTTGCTACTAAAACACAACCCTGCAGAACACACAGAGACTCACAGAACAGTCACAGACATGAAGCAATTTGTTTCTTCTATGTTTACAATAGGTTACAAGGGCCCTTTTTCCCTCCCAGATCTTTTAATTCAGTCAAAAATACACTCAAAATTCAGTTTATACATGATGATCATGTTTTAACATTCTTTTTTTTTTTTCAAGTCAAAAATTTCAGAGTGATAGATTTATATCCCAATAAAGAAAAAGATCCATGTTTGGCTTAATCTTAGTTATGAATTAATTAATTAATTAATGATTATATCTTATTTTAAAAAATGAACAGTACTTCACTTCTCATTAATATATGATAATCTTTTCTCCGTCAAGTCGAAGTCATGCAACATACAGAAATATGTAAAAAAACAACAACAACAACAAAAACACACAAACTATAAAGTATAAAACAGGAACTGAGAGAAGACCTCTGAAAACCCAAAGTCATTAAGTCTTTTAAAATATCAGATAATTTGACCTTTTCATAACAACACAACTTTTTTACAAAAAAAAAAAAAAATATATATATATATATATAATAGTCAACATTTTAAAGTGGATCAAAACTTTTCATCAAAGTTGTCCTAAAATTAAAACAATACCCGTAGGACAACTTAGGACAACTTTGATGAGCCTTTTTCATTCACTTCAAATTTTGACTACTATATATATATTTTAAGTATTTTAAAATAAATATTATTTTTTAATATGATAAAAGGTTAGTTCTCCTAATATTAAAGTTCTGTCATTACCTTGAGATATGTTTCAGTGCTTTTTGTCCATACAATGGAAGGCAATGGTAACCAAAACTGTGTTCTTCAAAATTATAATTTGTAATATAATTTTTGGTCCACAGAAGAAAAGTCATACAGAACTGCACTCTTAAAAATAAAGGTGCTTTTAAAGGTTCTTCACAGCGATGCCATAGAAGAACCATTTTTGTTTCCACAAAGAACCGATCGGTCAAAGGTTCTTTAAAGAACCATTTCTTTCTTACCTTTTTAATAATCTGAAGAACCTTCTTTTACCACAAACAACCTTTGGTGAAACAGAAAGGTTCTTCAGATGTTAAAGGTTCTTTATGGAACAAAAAAGGTTTTGTTCATAGAACAAAAAAGGTTCTTCTATATGGCATCTTAAAGCACCTTTATTTTTAAGAGTGTGGAATGACATAATGGTCAATAAATAATGACAGAATTATTGGCCTTAATATATATATATACCTTAATGGCTATATCACACATTTTATTTAAAATATATATATATATATATATATATGAAAAAAATATTGATTTTTTTTTCTTTTTTTTCTTTTTTGCAATATGAAACTAACATCAAAACTTGCCACATATATTTTATACTACATTTTTTACATTTATTTTTATTTTATTTGTTATGGACAATCTCCTGTAGAAGTTTGTGGATGATAAGCAATTCTGTGGAAAACTACAGAGCTTTCTATGACCAAAGATTCAGTTTGGGCCTTGTCAAAACTACATATTGGCTTCCTCAGCATGTCTGCACTTGCAACATAATGGGCAAATCTTCCCTCTTGCCCTCATGTTCTTCTATAATAATGATTTCATCCGAAAGACCATATTAATGCAGTATCTGCTTTCTAGGGACATGTCTCATCCCTTTATCACTTTACTATGGTGAGTTTTGTGTATGGTTTTTTTTTTGTGTATGGAAACATATGAGAATATGTGCGTAAACATGAGTGTAAGTGCGGGTGTATGAGTGTTATGGGCTTTTCTAATGTAGCTCTGATGACAAGGGGGTGTGGATTCTGAATGGCTGTGGCTGGCAAGGTCACTGTGTCAGATTGGGTTCTATAATGTTTCCATGATCATAATAACAAATCCTCAAGGTTACAGAGTGTTGATCTTGATCATGAGGGAGCGCAGGGGTGGAATACATTCAGAGTACCAATATGCCACTCAGAACAGAATTATGCAACCATCTACATTCCCTGTGTTAACAGATGTCCTTGAGTGTTCTACTCCCAAAAAATATGGTACTGAATAGTGGGACCCTCATGTGCAGAACCTCCTGGACCCTCAGGATAGAGCTGGTGACATGGAAAAACTGTGTTTAACCTCAAATGGCATATCTAATCTTGTTGTGAAATTGCATGGGTCCATCAAAAAACAAAAAAAAAAAAAACAAAAAAAAAACATGAAACAGCTGACAACTGTAGTGGACAGTGGGGTAAAATGTTATTATCTAGGATAACGAGAAATAAGGGAAGGCTTTTAACCCCAGATTACAATTCATTGTAATATGCTGATTTGGTTCTCAAATAACATTATTATGACAGTTGAAAGCATTTGTGCTGCTTAACATTTTTTTTTATGGAAACTGTAATATTTTTTTCGGGATTCTTTGATAAATAGAACGTTCAAAAAAAAAAACAAAACAAAACAAAAAAAAAAACAACAGCATTTCTGTCATCACAACTCTCAGAGAGTTTAGCATACAAATATACAGTACAGGGCAATGTTAATGTGTTTGGTCTTGGCATAATAGATCTGCTACACTACTGCAGAAGAGCAAGTATCAAGACTTGCTACTGCCAATACATCCACAATATGCTGCTGTGAACATATACGAATACTGCTATTACACATAAAACATATTAAATAACCCCTATATATAGCATGCATTAAGTTACCCCATAGCAGATCTGTACAGGTGGAGCTGGGGAAGGCGGAGGGTTTCTGAAGCATGCTGTAACTGCTACATTAAGCACTGGCCAAGTATTTGAGTGTTGAGCAGGAAGCTCATTGGCTACTGATGTGAAAAGAAACCCAATTACCAATTAGCATGTCATGTGAATCGGATTGAGTTACCCCTGTGCCATCTAGAGTTTCATGACAGCACAACTTTGTATTTATTTGAACAACATTTTTTTGTAACAATGTAAATGTCACTTGAATTCAATTTAATGCATTTTTGCTAAATTAAAAAAAAAAAAAAAAAAACCTACTGAAGCCTGACCTTTGAATCTCAAGATACTGTACATAGATTTTTCATAATTTGATGCAAATTACTCACTGGCATATCTTACCCCATCTATAATTATGTGACAGTCATGACTAGGCTGGTCTCACCATTTTCAACTAAAAACTTGAAAGCTTTTTATGCAATTTTGGCCTTCATTTTGGGGGTCTGTAAATGCAAACATTTGAAAACAAGTTTCAACGTTCAAATTTTTGAAAACTTTAAAGGGTTAGTTCATCCAAAAATGAAAATTCTGTCATTAATTACTCACCCGCATGTTGTTCCATACCCGTAAGACCTTCGTTGGTCTTCGGAACACAAAATAAGATATTTTTGATGAATTCCAAGAGCACTCTGACCCTCCATAGACAGCAAGGGTACTACCATGTTCAAGGCCCAGAAAGGTACCGCTAACATCAACAAAATAGTCCATCTGACATCAGTTTTTCAAACATAGCTCTGTGCACGCTTTCCTCGCATGTAAACAATGCATGCTGCTGACATAGAACACGTGTGCATCATGCTTTGTTTATGTTTAGAGGAAAGCATGCGCATGCGTCATGATTGAAGCACTGACGTCACGTGGACTATTTTGTCCATGTTTTTGGTACCTTTCTGGCCTTGAACGTCGTAGTATCCTGAGGGTCAGAAAGCTCTTGTATTTCATCAAAATTATCTTAATTTTGTGTTTTGAAGACAAACAAAGGTCTTACAGGTTTGGAACAACATGAGGGTGAGTAATTAATGACAGAATTTTCATTTTTGGGTGAACTAACCCTTTAATGTTACCATCTCAGAGTGAACTACAACCCCCCCCATGGTTATGTGCAGAGGTGCGTAGTGTTTCTTTACAAAGTAACATTGCCAACTACTGGCCTGGCATGCATCATACAGAGTTTGTTGTTTTTTCATAGATCTATGTGAACAGGGATCATTTTGACAGCAGTGTGGTTTGTATGTGAAACTTCAAAAATACATTGTTGTCGTGTAAATGTATCTTAGTCTCCAGTGCTCTATTGACGTGGGGCAGTACTCAGTCTCTGGGCTGACCTGGCAAAGAAGAAAAGTTAAACTTGAATAAAGAGTTATGTGGATAATCACTTGCACTTCTGTTTCTCAAGGACGTAAAACAGTCATGTTACCGCTCCCCCACCCCTGTCCAAAAAGGCGGCAGCAGTGGCCTGTGATTTCCCAGATTCCCCTGCTGGAGCTTCTGACCGGGGCAGTCTGGTTGGTCATTAAGTGGCAGGACAGTGGTGTAATTGAGATGAAGCACACCTGGACTTTAATTGCTCACTCACCTGGTTCAACAGCCCCTCTGTGTATGTAGCACTGCCTACCCTGTCACTCTCACTGTGGGACTGAGCCGCTAGCAGCATAAACAGCTCTGTCATACAGACATTAGTTGACCTTTCAAAGTATTTATAAAGGTGTAACCAGTCTGCTCTCCTCCCCAGGTAACTCCTTGTATGAGTAATGATTATCTGAAATGCCTGAGTAGTCAGGCCTCTCTCATCTACACAACTGGCCTGATTCCTAGAGAGATTAAGTGAGTCCATTTTACACTGTTTGACAAACAGCTTGTAAAAGGCATGTAAATTTCTCCCTATTCCCAAACATCTTTTCAAATATAAAAAAAGCCAAACAATTTGAAGTGTTCAGGGGACTTGTGGGAAACTGCATTATGTAAACAGTATGTAAAACAGGTTGAAGCTGAATTAAACTCATGCTGTGCAGCTCTGCGATGGAGTTTTTTTTAAATACTTAAATATGTTCAAATTAATCACTCTTGATTTGCTGCATTAAAAAGTCAGACTAATTAACAAATGATTAGCAAATGATAAAGAATTACATGATGTTGGGCTAATTAGCATAACATTAATTGCTTTGTTTTATAATACCCAGCTGGCTAATTGTTCTTTCTCTCTCTTGTCCTTAATTATTCTGAAAAGGAGGTGACTGTGGTTCCTATTCTCCCCACTTGAGGGGGAGCCTACGGTTAGCTGGCTTTATATGAAGTATTCATACGAGGCTGGTACTGCCACAACATCTCTAGTGTCCATCAAAAACTGTAAGGTCACCACACACAGTGCATAAGCAAAGCAGCAGGTTTAGAGCTCAAACCTCTTGTATTCAAAGCAAAATGCGACCACTAGATCAATATAGGCCGTGACTGCTATGAATGCTACAGTAATTCATAGATCCACTACCTAATAACTTGCGAAATCTCTGGACCAACAGATAATAAGATAATGAGATTAATACCTCCTTTCCTACTACTTTTTAATACAAAATGGCAACGATGACAGCGTTTAGCAGATTTGCGGCCCTATACTGAAAACAAAGTGTAGACCCCATAGACCCCAAAACTAGTCATAAGAGTCAATCTTTTGTAATTGACATTATATATCATCTGGAAGCTGAATAAATAAGCTGGTTACAATTTATTTTGATAGTCCACTTTAGACATTCTACTAACTATAAGTAACTTTGCAACTACATGTCAACTAATTCTCATTAATTTGCAACTACATGTCTACTAATTCTCAGAGCAGACTGTTAGGTTAGGTATAGGGTATAGGACAGTCTACTAATACTGTAATGACTAGTTTACATGGAGTTGCAAATTTACTTGCTGTTAGTAGAATGTCTAAAGTGGATTATCAAATTAAAGTGTTACCAATAAGCTTTCCATTGATGTATGGTTTGTTAGGATGTATGGTTAATGTATGATTTGTTTGTTTGAAAATCTGGAATCAAAAAGAAAATCAAAATATTGAGAAAAACTTCTCCACAACATGGCGACGGCTGCAACAATATTACAGCAAGAATAAAAGCTACACCTTCTTTCATTGCATATACATTTGGGCGGTGTTATGCAAATCTTCCCACACTGTGACTTAGACATGTGGGGTTGTGTTTGAATGAGTCGTTTTAGTCTTAACTTTTATAAAGAATGTCTCTTCAGGTTTGAGACTTCAAAGTTTGCAACTTTACAGATCTTATACATGCACAAACAGCTTTTAACACTCCAAAGAAAAACATGAAATCACATCATATGGCCCTTTTAAAGTTGTCCAAATGAAGATCTTAGCATATTTTATGGTTTTTATATATTTACGGTAGGAAATTTACAAAATATTTTCATGGCACATGATCTTTACTTAATATCCTAATGATCCATACAGTGTATTGTTTGGCTATTGCTACAAATATACCCCTGCTACTTAAGACTGGCAGTACTATGACTGTACTGCCACCACAATGCACGTACAGATGCAAGTGACGTAACGTCAACTCCAAACTGGTCTATACCTGTATTAGTTCAATGTGGACATAACTAGTTGCTGATAGTAAGGTTTTACAAGATATTTTGCCTAAACAGCTGCTGTAAATAGCATAATTGCTGACATAAACTTGAAATATACTACCAAATTTGACCCAAAAGCTAAAAATATAAATCATTGTAAGCTTACCATAGTTGTTTGAGGTACAGCAAGAACTCATGAAATAGTGTAATTTTGTTCCTTGTTATCCTAAAAACTTCCATAGTTCAACTTAAATAACTGCAATTCAAATGGGAAATAGCACTCTAAAACATACTAGGTTAAAAACCACCCAACTTGGGAAAATATAGGACAGAACACATGCTTGGTTATTTTGACCCAGCTGGTTGGGTTAACAGTTTTTACAATACATGCTGGGTTATTTTATTTGTCAACTAGTTTAAAATTATTATACTGCTGGCTTAAAATGGACTGGAACTTATAAAACACACACACACAGAATTACTAGAGGCAACAGCAATAATCAAAAGATGAACATTTATTATTAAGCAAGAACATATTGGCAAATTCTATTTATTTGGGTGAATACAGCATAGTTTACAATATTATATTAACAAGCATTTAAGACATAAAAAATGTAACATTTAAAAGTAGCATTTCAATTTACTGTATTCAACCGTTCTCTGTAATCGCTTTTTACCTAAATAGCGCTAATTCTCGTGCCGGTGTGATGCCGAAATTTGAGATGGTGAAGGGCTGCTGTTTGGCAGGTTAACTGCGAACTTCAGACACCAGCCTCACGTTTCACAGGTAGATGAATGATGCCGTGACTGACTTCAAAACCTGCCCATAAACAAACAGTACTGAGGTTAGAGAACATATTTTAATATCAAACTAAATTAAACTCAGTACAATAACGAATAAAATCCAATTATTGTATGCAAGACAAATGGCGTTTCCATCTTGCGAAACAACCGCTGCTGACTGAGCTGACTGACATCTTGTCCTTATGTTGCGTACATTGCGTAAAATAATACAATTTACAACATAGTAAAGACTTTAGAAATGAAATAAAATGTATACAAACCTTTATTTTGCTGAAGAAATGCACCAAATCGGCAACGCTGAGAACCACTCTCTCTCCTGTAGAGAACTCAAAAAGCCTGTGCTCTGACTGTAACTCAGCAGCTGGGTTGTATCGTCAGTGACAGGCTCAGCTCAACGGTTGGATAGAAAAAAAAATAACCCAGCCTTAAATGACCCAGCAGCTGAGTTACAGAAAAACTACCCAGCACATGGGTAACAAATATTAAAAATAACCAAATAAAATGAACCAACAAGTTGAACCCAGCATTTGAGTTAAAAAAATAACTCAGCGTTTTGTAGAGTGTGGCCATTCCCTGGTGAGAAAAACAGCATATGCTGGTAGGTATGTTTTGATGCTGGGATGCTGGTTAGGTATGTTTTGATGCTGGTTTAAGCTGGTCCTTAGCTGGTTTTTGCTAGTCCTTTGCTGGTTTATGCTGGTCATGTTGCTGGTCAAGGACCATCATCAACCAGCAAAGGACCAGCATAAACCAGCAAAGGACCAGCTTAAACCAGCACCAGAACATACCTAACCAGCATCCCAGCATCAAAACATGCCTACCAGCATATGCTGGTTTTTTCACCAGGGTTGAGAATTACTACAAAACTGAATAATCTATCTGATAAAACAAACAGTAAAACAGTAATACTGTGAAATTAAAGTACAAATAATTTTAATATTTTAAAGGGTTAGTTAACCCAAAAATGAAAATTCTGTCATTAATTACTCACCCTCATGTTGTTTGAGACCTGTAAGTTCCTGTCTTCGGAACACAAATTAAGATATTTTTGAAGAAATCTAAGAGCTTTCTGACCCTGCATGGACACCAATGCAACTGAAATGTTCAAATGGCCCAAAAAGGAATTAAGGACATTGTTAAAATAGTCCATGTGACATTAGTGGATCAACCGTAATGTTATGAAGCTACAAGACAACTTTTTGTGTGAAAAGAAAACAAAAAAGATGAACAAAGATGAACAAAGATCTTATGGGTTTGGAACGACGTGAGAGTGAGTAGTTTAATTACAGAATTTTCATTTTTGTGTAAACTAACCCTTTTAAATGTAATTTATTCCTGTGATGGAAAAACTGAATTTTCAGCAGCTAAGTCTATCCATCCATCTACATAATTTATAAAGCTTTTGAGTCCTCTCAGACGATCTCCTGCTTTGTCTACTTTAAGCCACCGATTCTTTATCATTTTATAAATATTAAGCCATTACAAAACAGTACACTATCTCATATACATGTACATTCCCAATGAGCAAATTGTGCACTTTGTTCACAGGGATATAGTCTAATGTGACAGCTAAAGAGAGGCTATCCTGTGGGTCAGAATTCCAGTTATCTTCTGTCATCTGGCCTTTTTGAAGGCTCACTTTAACAATCTCCATTAAATCAGGGATAACTTCTTAATGGCTCTGTCTCACCCTTCAGCCCCTAGGCCAAACCTAGGGTTGCTAAAGTTGTAAAGGCACAGGCAGGCTGCATCACTATAAACAGTACCTCAGAGGTCACCGCTTGCTGCAGGAAAGGCAGCCCTGCATAAGAAAGCCCAGGACCCTGGAGCCACAGGACAGGGAAATAAATAGTAATTGCAAAACAATGGTTAAAAGGCTTCTTGAAATGAGGGAATTGCTGTACTTTATTTTACAGCAACGGCCACAGGGCGAGAAAGGTCTGCGCTCAGGTCTCAGTGAGACAAAAAGATGCATCTGACTAATCCAATCTGAATAATGTTTAATTATTAGCGCTCCTGAAGGGGAGAAATGTGTAGGGGAAATGACCTATGAGAATAATGCACAGTCAAACGAGGCATTTAATTAAAAACAGTATGAAGAGCACTGCAGGAAAAGATGACTTCAAATCATCTTTTTATTTTCAGTAATTAGGTGTGCAAATATAAGCCAGTGCACTTGGGCACGTGCATATCAACATCTCGCATTTAAATTAGCAAGTCAAGAAAAAAACCATACTCCTCTTTACATGTCACCCAGCTTTAGGGCTCTTTTTGTTCTTTGGGTTTGACACACACACATACACACACACACATATATTCCTGATTAATTCAATTAGATGTGAGCTGAAGCTACAAAGAGCACATTGAGGTGACTGTGTTTGTCATGCCCTATAAACCTGGTGAGAAGGAGGAGGGGATCCAGTAGGATCAGAGTCAAAGTGTGGGATAAAGATAGGCACAAGGCAAGCCAAAACACACACACAGGAGAGAGAGCATACCAAGAATGACCTGGGATAAGTGAGGGAGTTGATTATGTTGCAAACAAGGGGTAAGACATGCGTTACAGAGAATGAAGGAATTTAAAACAGGCATCTGCTCCCATGGGAAGAGGAGTCTAAAGAGAGGAAGGGAAGTGGGTCAGCTGCTTGGCAGAGCAGGCTGTCTCGTATAGCGCTGAACACTAAATACTCTGAGACCTGGGCAGAGATGTCGCACTGCAGCCCTTCTGCCAGACACAGTACGGGTGAAGATTACATGCGCCAATAAACTCCACAAAAACTGATACTGAGACTTTCCATATAATCCTATGGTATTATATAGCTTGTGTTTTGCTCTCTGTGTTTATACAAATGAGCATAAAGTGGTCTTATTTTACTATTGAAGGCGTAGGAAATCTGTCATAATTTACTCACCTTCATGTCATTTCAAATCCATATGACTTTGTCTTTTCTGTCTAACAGAACAAGAAAGTTAATCATATAGGTTTGGAATGACATGATGTTGAGTAAATAATAACAGCATTTACTGTACATTTTGGGTTGAATTTTTAGCCACGAATTTCATTTCAATGTGGCATCTTATTTCAGAATGGAATTAAAGGTATAGGCCATCCCAAAATGTAAATGCTGTTATTTCAGAATGGAATTAAAGGTATAGGCCATCCCAAAATGTAAATGCTCATTTACTCTTCCTCATGCCATTCCAAACCTGACTAACTTTATTCTGTGGAAGACAAAAGATGATATTTTAAAGATTGTCACTAGCTACCAACAGTTTTGGTTACCATTGACTTCCACTGAATGGACAAAAACATACAGTGGAAGTCAGTGTGAATGGAAACTGTTTGGTTACCTACAGTTGAGGTCAAAAGTTTAGCTGTACATACACCTTACAGAATCTGCAAAATGTTAGTTATTTGACCAAAATAAAAGGGATCATACAAAATGCATGTTATTTTTTATTTAGTACTGACCTGAATAAGATATTTAACATAAAAGATGTTTACACATAGTCCACAACAGAAAATAATAATTGAATTTATAAATATGACCCAGTTCAAAAGTTTACATACACTTGATTCTTAATACTATGTTGTTAGCTGAATGATCAACAGTTGTGTTTTTTTTTTTTTTTTTTTTTTTTTTTTTTTGTTTAGTGATAGTAATTCCTTGTTTGTCCTTAACATTTAAACTTTCTTCAGAAAAATCCTTCAGGTCCCACAAATTCTTTGGTTTTTCAGCATTTTTGTGTATTTGAACACTTTACAACAATGACTATGATTTTGAGATCCATCTTTTCACACTGAGAACAACTGAGGGATTTATATGGGAGGTGGGGGTGGGGGCTTTTTGAATTTGAAGGTCAGGGTAAATGTGACTTTTTTTTTGTCTTCTAGGAAACATGTAAGTATCTTCTGTAGCTTCTGAAGGGCAGTACTAAATGGAAAAAAAAAATTCTCAAGTTTTCATTCTACTCAAAAGTTTACATCCCTGACTCTTAATGCATTGTTTTTTTCTTCTGGAGCATCAGTGAGCATTTGAACCTTCTGTAATAGTTGCATATGAGTCCCTCAGTTGTCCTCAGTGTGAAATGATGGATATCAAAATCATACAAACATTGTTGGAAAGGGTTCAAATACACAAAAATGCTAAAAAAACAAAGAATTTGTGGGACCTGAGTTTTTTTTTTCTGAAGAACAGTGGGCAGTTTAACTGTTCAGGACTGTTTCTCCTTATTTTGGTAAAATAATTAACATTTTGAGCGTTTGACCTCAACTGTACATTCTAGTGCAACCATTTCATAATCATGGCCATTTGATAACTACAGAGTTTGATAAAATCACAAAGTGTCCAAATGCTTTTTGTCTTAATTTTATAGTATAAACAGTGTATCTATTATTTTATCAATTGCAATTTATAAAATATATTTAAATTTATAAATTATATTTTTATAAAAAAAATTTCCTGAAAATTATTTTGCATGAAAGGTGTTCTGTTTTTCTCTAAAATAATTGGTCCTTGTTTTTATATGTTATTATCCAATACAAAGACATTTATACATTATTATATTTTAAAGTGTAACATTCAGGATTACAATATTTTGGAATCTGAATGCACATAATTTCAGGAAATTGTCAAGAGAGAAGATTTCAGGTCAGGTTTGTCCTTTATTGGTTCTCTGACCTCAGGTCAGGTTT